>NW_016806911.1:1184050-1206361 GCF_001698545.2 Rhinopithecus bieti | reverse complement strand
AATCATCTAGAAATTATTGTAGTGTTTGCTCCAAAAAGAAATTTAACCAATTTTTAACAAGTTATTTAAAGTATCAGTAGATAAAAAAAGTAAATAAGCAGATCTTAGAACTTTGATAAATTAGATTTTTTGTTTTAATATTATCTATTTTACATTTTTATATTTTATGTAATTTCTGTGTATTACTCATATTGTATAAATTTCACATGTTTGCTATTTTCTTTTGTATTAGTTAAATCTTTGGAAACATTTTCATAATGGTTTCTATAACCAGTTATGTGCATCTGTGTATCTGTGTACTAACTTTATTAGTATTGATATTTCTATTTTACATGTAGATCTTAAACTATTGATTTAAGGTATATGTTTATATACTTGGATTCACTCAGCTATAGATTTCAATATGTATGTATTATATATAATTAAAATGTTGCATTCTAACTTGAGTAGCAGTATGTGTGTGTTTATATATTAAATACGTATTCACACTCTGTTTAATTAACATTAATATATAGTAATTGATAAAAATATGTGAATATTTACAATGCAATTATATATACATATATATGCATATGTATGTATGTATACTGTCCATATATAAATACAAGACACATTTAATATATAATTTATCTACATAAGAAATGATGAGTCTTTGTTTTACCGATTGAAATTATGTATTTCTCATTTGACTATCAGTGTGACTAACTATAGAATCTCAATTTCTTAAAATAATGTCATTAATGCTTATTTTAATAAGTCATATTTGGACATAATATATTTTATTTTAAATATTTTACTGTGTTCAACTTGTCTGATATTTTATTTAGATATTTTCAATGTGAAAGTGGACTTTGTAGTATTTGATTTTGTTTTGTTAACTTACATATTAATTAACAGTGCTCTAAGTAGAATTTTAAGCTATTCTTAATTTAGTTATATGGTTTTATACTCCTTTACTATTTCCCATATTACATGTTTTTCCTTTGTCTCAGTGCTGTCTGTGATATAATATTGGTCACTAAATATATTTCAATTCTTTTTATTTGCATCATCAACTTTTAAAACTTAAATGAAACCATAATCCAATTTTTGTATTATTTATTGAAAATACTCATAGGCAGAATATACCACACATTATATTTGAGTGTAGATCTTTATTTGTGGTCTTGCATTCTGTAATTGGAATGTATTGTTACTTTCTATTTCTCAGTTGATATCCTCTCTGAAAAATTAGGGGGCGCTAACTTAATTTAGTTTGTCATCCTGATCTCATAAATTACTTCTGTGAATTTGAGCATAACAGTAAACATCATCCTATTTTCTCCAAGTTTAAAATGAAAACATTAATGTAAGACTTTTAATTCTGTGATTCTGAAATACCGTATATTCTGAGAGAAAACACTATGCTAGGATGCAAAGAAAACTTGGACAGGAGCCACCATTTTTCCAGATTACCCGAGTTGCCCTAGCACTCCAGGCTCTGAGAAGATGCAACTTTCAGATTAATAATTTTAGGATTAGAGAATTCAGCCATGTTCATATAACTTAAGCATGAATTAGTAGAAGAAAAACTGCCTAATCTTGATTCTTATTTCTGTTACATTCATACAGAGAAAACATATTGAATGAAATGAGAATGCTGAAAATGATTTACATCATGGATTAATGGTGAAAAAAATAGCATTCTTAATTTTTTTTTTTGAAAACAAACTGTATTGTTTAAAATAAATAAGGAATAGTATGGAATCATGAAGAGTTTTGAGTCTAATCCCCAGGAAAGCTGTTTAAAAAAATGTTTAAAATTATTTTAAAAACTATTTAAAGCCTCTGGAATTGATTCCTAAAACATGAAGTACACGAAGAAACATATATTCATGGAGATATACTCAAATTCAGTAAGAATCATGACAGTTTGTGTTATTTTGTACTGAGACATGCAATGACAAGTCGGTGGGAAGAAGATGAAAAATGACAGCATTCTCTCATGAGAGAATTCTCATCTTCCTCACACCTGCTTGTTACTAAGGCTAAGTGTCAGGGGATGGTAGCTAATATACAGGGTCTCCTTACTTCTACCCAGCCATGACCTGTAAGATGGAAGTTCTACCTTCCATGTGATATTATTAATAATATTAGAGCCTCAGCTGCCTTAGTTGCAACTCATAAATCAGTGGTTCCATTACAGGAGAGGCAAATCAAGAACATCTTAGCCCACTTTCCTGACTCTGCCAAATTCTCGAGTCCTAAAGCTTGGGTGTTATTCAGTTAGGAATTTGCCATTGGTCTCACGCCTAGCTCCAGAGGACTGTCCTATAAATGTTAACTGGTAGTAAAAACAAACTGTAAAACATATAGCTTCTAACCTCCTTCCCAAAGGAACTAAAAATTTCCAACAGAATGTAGAGAAGTTCAAGCCTAAAGGCACTTGTGAAAAGAGTGGACGTTATGATTTTTAAAAAAATGTGTGGAGATTGGTGAATATATTGGATACGTGGGCTCAAATGTAGGCTAGTTTATTTTCCCTAGAGAATCAGGAAAGGTGAAAGCAGAAAAAAACTTGATTGTGGTTTGAATGAATCTCAAACAGTAACCTTGGGACTGTCCCTCCAAAGGAGCCAAATTCCATTGGCTTAGTCTAGGGAGCAATTTATACTCCATGACATTGTTGAAAACAGTAGATCAATCAGTCCACAATTAGTGGAGCTTAAATGTTGGGTGTTGATATTATTTGGCTGCGCCCCCATCCAAATCTCATTTTGAATTTTAGTTCTCAAAAT
The DNA here is from genome assembly GCF_001698545.2 of Rhinopithecus bieti. Classification (NCBI taxonomy): domain Eukaryota; kingdom Metazoa; phylum Chordata; class Mammalia; order Primates; family Cercopithecidae; genus Rhinopithecus; species Rhinopithecus bieti. The sequence continues at coordinate 1,203,584 of NW_016806911.1, read as the reverse complement.
CCCTATGTGTCATGGGAGGGAACTTGTGGGAGGTGATTAGATTATGGGAGTCATTGCCTCATGCTGTTCTGGTGATAGTGAGTGAGTTCTCATGAGACTGGACGGTTTTATATAGGACTTTTCTCCACTTCTTTCTGCACATCTCCTTCCTGCTGCCATGTGAAGAAGGATGTGTTTGCCTCCTCTTCTGCCATGACTATAAGTTTCCTGAGGCCTCCTCAGCCATGCTGAACTGTGAGTGAATTAAACCTCTTTCCTTTATAAATTACTCAGTCTTGGGTATTTCTTTACAGCAGCATGAGAACAGACTAATACAGGTGTGTTTATGGAAAAAGACAGCTAAAGAGAACTCTACCAAAATTACTGTCATCCCAAGCTGACTATGTGGATGACTCAGGCTGACCATCTGAGAAGAAACATCAGGAGCTTAGTATTACGTATTAGAGGAGAAATATACAGCACTAGAAATATCCAGTTAGTCACTAAACAAGTAAGCAATTAGATAGCAATACCAAGTCCTGGAAGATAGATAGATAGATTGTGGAGTTACTATAATATATCTAACATCTAAAATAAATACTTTCAAGAAAATAAAAATAAAATGACAAAACATACAAAGAAAAATAAAGGTATGACACATATACTGGAAACAAAGCAGGTAATAGAAACTTCCTATGAGAGAAACAAGATGTTGCATTTAAAGGTGAAAAAAAGTCATTAAGTAGTCATTAAAATATATATTTGAAGAACTAGAGTAAACCATGATTAAAGATTTAAAGCAAAGTGTCATGGCAATGTTATATCAAATAGAGAATATCACTAAAAAGATACAAATTATCAAAAAATAAGCAAACAGGCTGGGCATGGTGGCTCATGCCTGTAACTCCAGCACTTTGGGAGGCTGTGGCGGGCAGCAGATTAAATAATTTTCCTCTCAAACCAGGAACAAGATGAAGACATCTTTTCTTGACACATCTATTCAATATTGAACTGCAGGTTCTGTTCCAGCAACGACAATTAGGCAGAAAAAGAAATAAAAGGCATCCAGAGTGGAAATGGTGAAGTATAAGTATCTTCATTTGCAAATTACATGATCATGCACATTTTAAAACTCCAAAGGAACTCACTAAAAACAAACAAAACTTCTAAAATATTAAAGGAATCCAGCAAGGTTGTCAGGTTCAAGATCGGTGTCTTAATCTGTTGGGGCTACTATAACAAAAAACAAACTAGGTGACTTAAAGAAATAAATTTATACTGTGAAGAAATAAGTTTATTTCTTTAAGCCACCAAGTTTGTGGTATTTTGTAAAATTTTCTTCCAAATTTTGTATCTCTACTCATAATATATAATGAAGTCTGGGAAGTCCAAAATCAAGGCACTGGCAGATTTGCCTCCTAGTGATGGCCCAGTTTTTGCTTAATAGATAGTGGCTGATTGCTGTGTCCTTACATGGTAGAAGGGAGTGTGAGTATTTATTGGGTCTCTTTTATAGGAGCACTGATCCAATTCATGAGGGCTCTGCCCCCATGACCTAACCACCTTCTAAAGGTTCCCATCTCCTAATACCATCACCTTGGGGATAGGTTTCAACATATTAATTTTTGAGGGACATAATCATTCTGACCATAGCTATTGGTGTATGAAAATCTAGTCTATTCTGCCTTGTAGTAATGTGCAAGCCAAAAAATGATATTAAGAGACCATTTCCATTTTAAAAAGCACCAAAATCCTTTAAAGTAAATTTAACAAAATAACTGCAAAACCAAATAAATGGTATGAGATCCCATGTTGATGGATCAGAAGACTTAATGTCATTAAGATGACAATACCTCCAAATTGATTTGCAGATCTGAAACAATCCTTATTAGAATCTCAGCTATCTTATGTGTAGAAATTGAAATGCTGATTCTAATACTTATATGGAATTGCTAGTGACCCAATATAGCCAAACAATCTTAAAAAAGAAAAACAAAGTTAATAGAGTTACTCTTCCAGAATTGAAAACTTATTACAAAGCAATGGTAATCAAGACGGTGTAGTACTAGCATAAACATACATTTATACATCGATAGAATAAACTTAAGAATCCAGAAATATAATCATGTGTCTACAGTCAACTCACTTCCAACAAGGGTGTCAAGTCCTTCCATAGGAAAGACTTATATTTAAATGGTGGTTCTGGTCAGATAGCCAGATGAAAAAGACTGAAGAGTTAATTTTATCTTGTGCCATATATAAAAATTCACTAAAATGGATTAATGACATAAATATAAGAGTTAAATGATGAACCTGTTAAAAACATATAGGGAGAAACCTTCATGAAGTTGGATTTGATAATAGATTCTTACATATGAAACAAAAAGCATGGGGAAGAATAAAAAAGATATGTTGGACTTCTTCAAAATTATCAACATTCCATGTTTCAAAGGACGCTATAAAGAAAGTGAAAATAAAACCACAGAATGGAAGAAAATATTTGCAGATCATATATCTAATAAGCCAGTCAGAAGACAGTCACAGAAGCCACATATTGTTACACAATTCCATTTATACAAAATTCCCAGAGTAGGCATTTCTGGTCATAGAGACTACAAGAAGATCATTGTTTGCTTAGGACTAGGGGAGGAATGGGGAGGTAGAGGGGTGATAGCTAATGGGTACAGAATTTACTTTTGAAGTTGATGAAAATGCCCTAATTGTGTTGGAAGTCCTAGGCAGAGCAATCAGTCAAGAGAAAGAAATAAAAGGCATCCAAATATAAAAAGAAGTCAAACTACCTCTCTTCGCTGACAATATGGTTCTGTATCTACAAAACCCTAAAGATTCCACTGAAAGGCTCTTGGAACTGACAAACAACGTCAGACTTCAGCAGTGTCTCAGGATACATAATCAATGTATAGAAATCAGTAGCATTTTTATATGCTGATAATGTTCAAACTGATAGCCAAATCAAGCCCATTTACAATAGCCACACATACACAGAAGTACCCAGGAATACATCTAACTGAGGAAATAAAACATCTCTGCAAGAACCACAAAACATTGCTGAAAGAAATCATGGTTTACACACAAATGGAAAAACATTCCATGCTTCTGGATTGGAAGGATCAATATTGTTAAAATGACCATATTTCCCAAAGCAATCTCTAGATTCAGTGCTACTACTAGCAAACTACCAATGTAATTTTTCACAGAAGTAATAAAATCTATTTTAAAATTCATGTGAAACAAACAAAAAAAAAGCCCAAATAACCAAAACAATCCTAAGCAAAACAAACAAACAAAAAATCCTGATGCATCATGCATCACATTACCCAACCTCAAACTATACTATAAGGCCGTAGTAACCAAAACAGTATTCTACTGGTACAAAAACAGACACAAGACCAGTGGAATGAAATAGCCCACAAAAAAAGCCACATACCTAGAGTTATCTGATCTTTGACAAAGCAGAAAAGAATATGCAATGGAAAAAGGACTTCCTATTGAATAAGTGGTGCTGGGACAACTGGCTACCCATATGCAGAAGATTGAAACTGGACCCTTCCCTCTTACTATATACAAAAATCAACTCAAATGGATTAAAGATTTAAATGCAAGACCACAAACTGTAAGATTCCCATAAAAAACCTTGGAAATATCGTTCTGGACATCAGTCTTGGGAAACGATTTATGACTAAGTCCCCAAAATCTATTGTAACAAAAACATAAATTGACAGATGTGACCCTAACTGAACTATGGAACTTCTTTACAGCAAAAGGAACCCTCAACAGTGTAAAAAGACAACCTACTGAATGGTATAAAATATTTTCAACCTATGCATCTGACAAAGATTTAATACCTACAATCTGTAAGGAGCTTAAACAAATCAACCAGAAAAATGCAAAGAACCCAACTAAAAAGTGACCTGAACAGGCATTTCTCAAAAGAAGACATACAGATGGCCAACAAATATAAGAAAAAATGTTCATCATCACTAATCATCAGAGAAATGAAAATCAAAACCATGAGATGCCAGCTCACACCAGACAGAATGGCTATTATTAAAAAGCCAAAAAAAAAAAAACCAACAGATACTGGTGAGGATGTGTTGAAAAGGATACTTATGCACTGCTGGTGGGAATGTAATTTAGTTCGGTCACTGTGGAAAACAGTTTGGAGATTTCACAAACACTATGAGTTAAACTATTATTTGACCCAGCAATACCATTACTGGGTATAGAGTCAAAAGAAAATACATTGTTCTACCAAAAAGACACATGCACTTGCATGTTTATCACAGCAGTATTCACGATAGGGAAGACATGGAATCAACTTAAGTGTCCATCAGTGGTGGATTGGATAAAGAAAATGTGGCACATATATATACACACCATGGAATATTGTGTGGCCATAAAAAAGAATAAAATCATATGCTTTCCAGCAACATGGATGCAGCTGGATGCCATGACCCTAAGCAAATTAACACAGGAACAGAAAACCAAATACTGAATGTTCTCACTTATAAGTGGAAGCTAAACAATGGGTACTTATGGACATAAAGATGGCAATGATACAAACTGGAGACAATAAGAGGGGGAATGTATGGGTAGGCAAAGGTTGAAAAACTAAATTCTGGGTACTCTGCTCAGTATCTGGGTGATGGAATCAATTGTACCCCAAACTTCAGCATCACACAATATACTCTCATAAGAAACCTGCGCATGTAACCCCTAAATCTAAGAGAAAAGTTTATTTATTTATAAAATAAAATTGATTGTGGTGATGAGGGCAAATATATGTGAATATACTAAAGTTCTTTGCATATTTTAAATGGGTAAATTATTAATTCCACTGAATTGTATAATTTAGATGGACAAATTATATTGTATTTAAGTTATATTTTGATAGTGCTGTCTGAAAATAGTAGATAAAGAAAACATAACATAGCACATTTTTACAATTTGAAAATTTAGACTTGTATCCAAATTTGGTAGAAGCACTAGAAAGAGACAAAATTAATTATAGTTGGTTTAATTAATTACACCATTGCATGAGGATTACCATTAACCATAATAAAAAGACAAAATTACCGAGAGACAACAAAATTCAAAACTAAATAATATCAGAGTTTATCACAAAAAAGTGATCAAAGGTTTTAAGTGGAATTACTGTGCAGAATTATACTGTGCAGTCAAAAAGGAAATTAGAGTCAGAAGAGTTTGTTTATGTTAGAAGCTTCCACTCTTAAAGCCAGGGTCATATTATTCAAACTGCTTTTCTGAGCCACAATACCTATGCGGTAAAAGGAATCAACAAATTTTAAACCATAAAACACTAGAAATGTGAAAGATGTATTAAACCTAAGAGATAGAGTTGAATTCTAAGAAGTGCCTATTTCATCAAGTATTTATCCTGGAAAATTACTAACTACATTGGAGTTTTCTCAATCTCACCACAGGATTGCTTCATCTTCATAATGTTTGGTTAGCATGCCAATAAATGCCAAGCCAAATTTCACATAAGCTTCTTTTCTTTCTTTTCCTTCTGAGTGGGAGAAGCATGTTATTGTGCTGATATTAACTTGTGACATGCCTGAATTTCAAACAGAATGTCTGTAAACTTAGACTGTACTATGATTTTTCTATTTATGCTGACTCTCCGTCACCTTTGTTTGACCTTTAACCCTGTTGACTTCCTGAGTAAGACACTTTTTATTGCATAGAATTAATATCTCCTTCCTGTTATTTTCAAACTTGTGAGTAGTAATTACATGTGTAAAATAACCATCAAGGAAAAAAAAAAAGCCGTTAATAAGAAGAAAGTCAGATTGACCATTTATAGCATTTAGGACTCTATGTTAATTAATTAGGATATGTGCATACTATAGTAGAATCTCTTAGTGATTCTGTTGTGATAATACAGCCACTGTAGAACCAAGCTAACTCTAATGAAGTTGTGTTTTATAATATTACAATTAAAATATTTGAGGGAACATAATTATTTTTCTAATAATTTAATGTTTTCTCCAGGATATGAGAGTAGTCCATAATATAACATAATTATTCTTTATAACATATTAAAACTTGTTTTGTTTTCCAACTCCTGTCATACATTAAGTTTTGAAAATATATTTTGATGCCTTCTTAAAATTAAATCATAGTGAAATGGTTTTGTCCAATTTCTACAAATTTAGGAAATATTAACCAAAGGTTATGCATTCTTTGCAGTGCATGCCTTATGTTTGTGGAAGAAGGAGCTTGAATAGGCTTTTTATTAACTGGCTTTTGAAGTCAGTTAATGAGAATGAGAGTCAGAAAACTTTGACTTAATGAGGCTACATAAATTACATAAGTAAAGTAATGAGAAGCTCTGTCTTTGCTGAGTATGGTGGCATGTGTCTGTAGTCCTAGCTACAGAGGGGTTGAGGCTGGAGGATCCCTTGAGTTCAGGAGTTCAAGGCTGCAGTGAGTTATGATTGAACTGCTGCACAAAACAACAGCAACAACCAAAAACAAACAAACAAACAAAAAACAACAGGGTGGGTATGCTGGCTCATACCTGTAATCCCAGCACTTTGGGAGGCAGACACCAGAGGATTTCACAAGGCCAGAATTTTGAGACTGACCTGAGCAATACAAGAAGACCCCATCTCTACAATATTTTTTTGATAGTTTGGCGTGGTGATGCACACCTTACTCCAAGCTATTTGGGAAGCTGAGGCAAGAGAATCTTGAGCCCAGGAGTACAAGGCTGCAGTCAGCTACAATTGTGCCACTCTACCCCATCCTGGATAACAGAACAAAATCCTGTCCCCAAAACAAACAAAAAAACCCAACAAACAAAGAAACAGAAAAGAAAGTCTTTAACCTATATCTGAGGTTATGTTGTAAAAGTTTAAACTCACTGAACACTTCAAGGTATTTCCTTTATACTTCTTTTGAGTGACATGTAGATTTTATTGTATTATTTTAATATTTATATAAGTTGATATTAAATTATATTTAAATTTTCACATGTATATTAATGCAATGAGAAATACCCTAAATTATTACTTTAAAACTTGTCAAGGCCATCAGAGAAAGTGGATATTCAACTAATTCTATGCATTCTTCCTTCCCTGTAAAAAATACTTTTGTATAGTTTTGAAGAAAAATGTGTTTGGGCCCCACCTGCTCACATTGTCTCCAGCACTGAAGTAGCAGCAAAATTTTAGAGAAATAAAAAAAGTACTATGGATAAATCAAATGTTTCCTATTAGTGTTTTTATGTGTTGAGGAATTTATTTAGCCAATATCGTTAAATAATATATTGATGAAATCTTCCTCAATTGCTTGCCTTTTCATACAATATTTATCAAGATTATTATTATTAATTATATTATTCCATGTTCTTGTTGGTTTTTCATTTATCAGGTCACCTCTCAAATAATTCCATTAAGTGGACTTACACTAACACTTTGCCTTCAGCAGAAATCCAGAAGGAAGACACTTCCTTTACAGATAAATAAAAAATTACATTAATGCAGACCTTAAAAAATGTAAGAGCTTATCAATATTCACTAAATCAATTTATGCTCATAATAATTTATGGTGTAGAATGACTGACAGGAGAAGAAATTCATATTAAATATGAACTTGTATGCCGTGACAAGGAGGGAGAACTCTAAAGGTGATGGGACTAAGCCTCATTTTTTTTCCAGGTTTATTAAGGTAAAATTGACAAATAAAAATTGTATATGTATTAAGTTGTACAACATGATATTTTGATATATTTATACATTGTGAAATGATTACCGACACAAGCTAATTAACGTTTCCGTCACCTCACAGTTATGTTTATTTAGGTATTTATGTTGGTGAGGAAGATTTATTCTCTGAACAAGTTTTAAGTGTACAATACAGTATTGCTAACTGTAGAAACTATGCTGCACATTGAATCTTCAGAACTCATTTTGATGCAGGGCAGGTGAGCCCAAAACCTGGGACTTGGCCTGGGAGGGTTCTTGGCTTTTCCCAGGAAAGTATTCAAGGGTGAGCCAATAGTGTTAAACAGCAACTTGCATTGAAGCAGTAGTGTGCAGCAGTAGCGGAGATACTGCTTCTTAAAGAGCAGGGCTATCCCATGGGCAGTGTGCCCAGAGTAGCAGCTGAAAGGGAGTACTGCAGTCATATTTATATACAATTTTAATTACATGCAAATTAAGGCACAGTTTATTCAGAATTTTCTAGGAAAAGTTCGATACTTCTGAGTTGTTACAATTGGAAAGGAGTGGTAACTTCTAGGTGTTGCCATGGCAATTGTAAACTGATATGCCACTGGTTGGCATGTCTTATGCAGAGGTGCTTTCACCTCTTCCAATTTCAGCTAGTCTTCAGTTTGGTCTGGAGTTTCAGCCCCAACTCCAGAGTCTAGTCCTGCCACCTTCCTTAATTTATCTTGTATAACTGAAACTTCTCACCAATTGGCCAATATTTTCCCATTAGACCCAACCCCCAGCTTCTGATAACCACTATTCTACTCTATTCTATTCCTTTTTTAGATTCCAAATATAAGTGAAATCATGCAGTATTTGTCTTTGTATATCTGTCTTATCTCACTTAGCATAATGTCTTTCATGTTCATTCATATTGTTGCAAATGGCAAGATTTCCTTCTCTTTTAAGGATACATATTCCATTGTGTGTGTGTGTGTGTGTGTGTGTGTGTGTGTGTGTGTGTGTGTATGTTTCTGTGTAATTTTCTTTATGCATTCTTCTGCAGATACAAGAAAGCTTGTTTCTGTCTCTTGGCTATTGTGAATAATGCTGAAATAAACATGGTAGTGAAGATAGTTCTTCAATATACTGATTTCATTTTCTTTGCATATACACATAGAAGTGGGATTGCCAGATCATATGGTAGTTGTATTTTAAATTTGTTGAGGAAACGTCTTGCTATTTTCCATGATGGCTGTACCAATTTACATTTCTACCAACAATGTACCAGGGTTCCCATTTTTCTATATCATTGTCAACATTTATCTTTGTCCTTTTGGTGACAGTCATTTTAACAGACATGAGGTGATATCTCATTGTAGTTTTGATTTGCATTTCCTTGATGATTACTGATGTGAGCACCTTTTTATGTACTTTTGTGCCATTTGTAAATCTTCTTTTGAGAAATGTTCAATTAGGTTCTTTACACATTTTTAAACAAGATTAGTTTTCTTTGCAATTGAGTCATATAGATCGCTTAAACAATTTTGTGTATTAACCCCTTATAACATACATGTTTTGCAAATATTTTCTCCCATTTTGTAGATTATCTTCTTACTCTGTTGAATGTTTCCTTCACTATGCAGAAGTGTTTTAATTTTATACAATTTCAGTTGTGTATTTTTGCTTTTGTTGTCTGCACTTTTGGTGTAATGGCCAAAAAACTATTGCCAAGACTGATGTCAAGGAGGATTTATCTTACATTTTCTTCTAGCAGTTTCATAGTTTTAGATCTTATATTTACATTTTAAGACACTTTGAGTTAATTTTGTATATGGCATGATGTAAGAGTCCAATTTTATTTTCTTGCATGTGAATATCAAGTTTTCCTAATTCCTTATGTAAAAGACCATTCTTTTCCTACTCTGTGCTCATGGCACATGAAGATCAGTTGAAGATAACTGTGTGGATTTATTTCTGGGCTCTGTATTCCTTTACATTAGTCTTATTCTTGTTCTTATGCCCATACCATATCATTTTAATTACAATCATTTTGTAATACTTTGAATTCAGAAAGTTTGAAGCCTCTATCTTTGTTCTTGTCCACAATTTCTTTGTACTTTGGGTATTTATGGTGTGATATAACTCTTAAGATTGTATTTTTCTATTTCTGTAAAAGCATGCATCACTTTGGACAGTAAGGATGTTTTCCCAATATTAATTTTTCCAGCCCATTAATAAAGGATGAATTTCCACTTTCTGTGTCTTCTTTAATTTCCTTCATCAATGCTTTGTAGTTTTAAGTGCACAAATTTTTCATTCCATTCATTAAATGTATTCCTATGAATTTTATTACTTACGTTGCTAAACTTTGTGAATTCATTGTTTAATTTACTTTTCATATATGTCATTGTTAGTATACAGAAATGCCACCATTTTTTGTATATTGACTTCATGTCCTGCAACTTTACTGCATTTGTTTATTTAAGAGACTAATCAAGGGACAATCATAAACAATTATATAACCAACACATTGGAAACCTAGAAGAAAAAAATACATTTCTGGAATCTAGAATCATAAACCTACTAATACTGAATCAAAAAGAAGTAGAAAACCTGGACAGATCAATAACAAATAAAAAGATTAAACAAGCAATCAAAATCTCCCCACAAAGCAATACTCAGGATCAGATGGCTTCACAAGTGAATTCGATTGAACATGCAAAAAAGTAATATCAGTTCTTCTTAAACTTTTAAAACATATATATATACACACACACACACACACATATATGTATATGGGAACACTTCCAGATTCATTTCTCGGTACCACCATCACCCTGATATCAAAGCCAAATATAGACAGTAAAAGAAAAGACAACTATAGGTCAGTATTCCTAATGAACATAGACGCAAAAATCTTTATTACTAGCAAACAGAATTATCATCACATTAAACTGATTATTCACCATGACCAACTGGGATTCATCCCTGACATGAAATGATAATTCAATATATTCTAATCAATCAATGTTACACACTACATTAACAAAATGAGAGATAAACACCACATAATCATCTCCAGAGATGCCAAAAAAAGCATTTGACAACATTCCACATTCTTTCATGATCAAAAGTCTCAAAAATGGACACATAAATAGCTTAACACAATAAATGTCATATTTTAAAAGTTCACAGTTAATATCCACAATAATCTATGGTAAAAAAAAAACTTTAAAGTTTTTTCTCTAAGATCCAGTACAAAGTAAAGATGTCCAGTCTTGCCACCCACTTCTATTCAACATAGAAAGTCCATGGAAGCCTGGTAGTCCTAGCCAGAACAAGTAGACAAGAAAAATGAAAAGCAAAGAATCCAAATTAGAAAGAAAGAAGTACAAACATCTCTGTGACATGATCACATATGTAGAAAAGCTTAAATCATGAATCATCATGTTTCTGTAACATCATCAGGTATAAAGAACAACTTAAAGATTTAACAAAGAAATCTGAGAGCTACTTTCAAGTTTGAAGTGGAGGGGTGAACTAGTATCATGTAGGTTTAAGTAACAGAATAACAGTGGGAAAAATTAGAGAGAACAGATGTAAAAGTATGGCCACTGTAGTGGTGTAGATGAGTATTGTCAGGATCTTGGAAGAGAGACTGGAGAAATACAGTCAGGTAGGGTGAGTCTAGCTTTCTATTTGGAGGCAGAATCAGTAGAAATTGATACTGGATTAATACTAAAGGTGAGATTAATAGTATATCTTCATGTTGTGGCTTAGGAAGGATCATATTTTATTGAGTCAACGGAGACTATAAGTCAAATATACAGAGAAAAATCAAGAGTTTTGAACACAATTAAGTTTTAGATGATTAAACTTATGCTGTCCAATACAGTAGCCATTAACCACATGTAGCTATCGAGCACTCAAAATATGAATGATTAAAATTAAGATAATAATAAGAGAAAAATACACACTGGATTTTGAAAACAGTGTAGAAACAAAAGAAAGTAAAATATCTTAAATATCTCATTAATAATTTATATTGAATATAATTATATTGAATTTTATATTGAATTACAAGTCAACAGAATAATATTTTGGATGCATCAGATTAAGTAAAATTTTTAAATTAATCAGTAGAAAATTTAATATTACATCTGTAGTTCGCATTATAATTCTATAGGACAGAAGTGGATTTGATCAGGAGTCAGAAAATTAAGGCCTGTTTCTACATTCCATGTGAACCATTTTTAAAGGGTGGGAAAAATTGAAGAAGAACATGTGAAGAGGCTCAATATGACCCACAAAGCCTAAAATACTTACTATTTATTCTTTTCAGCAAAAGTCTGTCAGTCCTTGCATTAGATATCCAAGTGAAGATATGAAATATTTGCTTACATATAAGAGCTCAGCGTGAAAACAAAAAAGAAGTCCCAGGTGAACATTTTAATGTGGGAGTTATAAGCATGTAGAAGGTATTTTTAAAGTTTGGACTGGGTACAGTGGTTCACGCCTGTGATCCCAGCACCTTGGGAGGTGGAGGTGGGTAACTCACTTGAGTTCACAGGAGTTCAAGACCAGCTTGGCCAACATGGCGAAATCCCATCTCTACTAAAAATACAAAAATCAGCTGGGCGTGCAAGCGCTCGCCAGTAATCCCAGCTACTTGAGGCTGAGGCACGAGAATTGCTTGAACCTGGGAGGCAGGGGTTGCACTGAGCTGAGAACATGCCACTACACTCCAGCCTGAGTGACAGAGCCAGACGCTGACCAAAAAAAAAAAAAAAGTTTGACATTAACCAGGTGTGTGGTGGCTTGTGCCTGTAATCCCAGCACTTTGAGAGGCTGAGGCAGGGGAATTGCTGGAGGCCAGAAGTTTGAGACCACCCTGGCCAACATAGCAAGACCCATCTCTTAAAAAATGATACTCAGATTAAAACTTGTCATGGAAAAAATCATTTTAAGAGAGAGTTTAGATAAATATTTGGATATTAGCCTCCCCGATAATATTTACTGCCAAGTTCAACAACGTAAAATGTTGGGCAATGTCACCTCTCTCCTCAAAATCTAGTGTATAAGATGATGTTGATGTCACATGACTGGATGGTTAAAATGTTAGTTGTATTAGTGTTTTTATTTTAATAAATGTTCTAACTGTTGTACTTTTCATGTGCTTATAGAAGCTTACATAGATTTAGTGATATCTACTCCTGCTAACATTATAACATTTATTTAGTTTAGAAAACATTTTCTCAAATTGTAAAATGTGTGTCAGCATGAGAATAGATAACACTTTCATGTGAAACTGAAAAACATGGTTATATTTTCCTATTTAAAAATTTAAATTAAAAAATTAAACTCCATTACTTTATTTTAAAAAATAATTATGTTGGCTGGGCACAGTGGCTCACACCTATAATCCCAGCACTTTGGGAGGCTGAGGTGGGTTGATCACAGGAGGTCAGGAGCTCGAGACTAGCCTGGCCAACATGAGAAAACACCATCCTTACTAAAAATACAAAATTTAGCCCGGCGTGGCAGCGTGCAACTATAATCCCTGCTACTCGGAAGGGTGAGGCAGGAGAATCTCTTGAAACCAAGGAGGCAGAGTTTGCAGTGAGCCGAGATAGAGCCATTGCACTCCAGCCTGGGCAAAAGAGCAAAACTCTGCCTCAAAAAAATAATTATTATTATAATGTTGCTAAACAGTATTTTGTTTTGTTATTTAAATTAAATGTAAGGGTTTCTTCTAATTTTCTTTACTTTCACTAGGAAAAATGAGCCAAGTTCTTTTGTAATTAGAGCTGAATGTGTAGAGCAAAATTGTGTATACTTACATAATCATACACTTAAAAGTGCTACTTGAAATGTGGAAATATTGTGTACATATGCATACACATGCTAGTGAGGCTTTCAAGAAAACACATGATGACCATTGGAGTGTGGGGAAAAGAAAGAGAGATCAGCCTGTTGCTGTGTCTATATAGAAGGAAGCAGACATAAGAGACTCCATTTTGTTCTGTATTTGAGATGCTGTTAATCTGTGACCCTACCCCAACCTTGTCCTTGCAGGAGACATGTGCTGTGGTGACTTAAGGTTTAAAGGATTTTGGGCTGTGCAGGATGTGCTTTGTTAAACAAGTACCTGAAGGCAGCTTGCTGGTTAAAAGTCATCACCATTCTCTTGATCTCAACTGCCCAGGGACACGTACATGGCCAAAGGTCGCAGGGACCTCTGCCTAGGAAAGCTAGGTATTGTCCAAGGTTTCTCTCCATGTGATAGTCTAAAACAATGCTGCTAAAAGGTTTATGGAGATGTTTGCATATGTATATCAAGGCACAGCATTTTCCTTTGAACTTATTCATGTCACAGAGATCTTTATCCATATGTCTTACTACTAATTTTCTACCTACAATGATCCTATTATCCTGCCACTTCCTTTTCTTTAAGATGGTAAAGATAATTATCAATAAATACTAAGGGAACTCAGAGACCTGTGCCAGCGTGGGTCCTCTGTAAGCTGAGCGCCGGTCCCCTGGGCCCCGCTTTTCTTTTTCTATACTTTGTCTCTGTGTCTTATTTCTTTTCTCAAGTCTCGTTCCACCTAACGAGAAACACCCACAGGTGTGGAGGGGCAGGCCACCCCTTCATTGGAGAAGAAAATATTTGTGCCTTTTTCAAGGTAATATTTGTGCATAGGGATTGTCAAAACTTGTATTCTGTTGTCATATTTAAACCTTAAAAAACATACCTGAATAGTCACAGGAATGACATAAGGAATGCCATCCAGAATTAAAGGAAGACTACCTTGAGTAAAATTTGGAATGAATTCAGTTGGGAGACCTTAGCCCCAGTCCTAGTTCAGTGATGTCAAGCTCAGGAGACACTGAGTAAATAAATGAACTTCTTTCATTCTTATTTTGCCTCTTTTAAAACAAAGTGTTGATATTAATAATTTTTCAGTGTTTTTCTCACTCCATTCCTAGTTGGAAATGACACATTTCATTACCAAATAGTTCTGCAAAGTATCAAGCCACAAGTCCACAACTCTAGCTAACATGTGTTAAGAATATATAGCACTTCCATATTAAGCTATTATAATTCTGAAATATATCCTCTGATACAATGTCGGTAAATGAAATATGTTTTGCACTTGGTAAAGTATTCATATTTTCTAAAATATACTAAATTTAGTAGTTATATAGAAAACTAAAATACTGGTCTTTCTCTCGAAGTTCATTTTTTTCCTATTTTATCACATCGAGCAACAATGTGGAACAAAGAATTGATTATGTTTCGTATGTACACTCTGAAATCAAATTTACTGCTCTTTTGACTTGCAGTAGTTTTAAACTTTCTAAATTTAAGAGAGATATATAATTCACAGCAAAGTAAAGAACATACATGTAAGTCTTAAACAGCAATCATTTTCTAATTATTTGAGCTTCATAAACTAATTTCAAGGGGGGACATAATTTATTTGCATGTGGCGTGGTTATCAAAATATATCTCCATGCTCATAGGACTGGAAAATTCAAGGAGTAATTATAAGCACACATGTGCAAATAGAATCCTGGGAAACAATTCTCAAGAAATCATCACTGTCTTGCAAATATAGAGCTGTAAGTCAAGACAAATGAACTTGAGGAAAATTCAATAATTACTTGTAAATCAAAGCACTTTTTCCTAGTGCATTGGGCTTAGGATATTGAATGCATTTACTCAAATAGGAGAAAAGAAATTCCATTTTCCTGATTCCACTCGGAAATGAAGCACACTTACACATCACACTGCCTCTTGAGTTCTGTTCTTTCAGCATTATCTTCCTTTAATACCTCTTGTACACTTTTGTCAAATTAAGCTTCAAGAAATATCATTTTCAACATTTTACTGCCTTAATTACAAAAGTTTTAATAGACCTCTTTGGTTATATGCTTTGGCAATGAAGGTTTTCCACAATCTGAGATCTACCTTCCTTTCTATGCCAATATACACAGAAAGAAGCTGTTGCCTTAAGTATCATTTTATTTTCTTTCATTTTTTTCTTCATACTCTTTTCTTTTAAAGAATAGTCAAGAAGAGAAGGGACCGGAACCAGGGAAGGACAGGCTGCAGATCATGGTGCCAAAATTAACCCAGGAAACAAAATCTAGGATTAAAAGGAAAACTAAATTTGGATGGAGTACGTAACCAAGATATAAATATAAAGAAGCAAATCTCAAATTTGAAATCCAGTTCTAGTAAGAGGGCCTAGGAGAGACAGAATGAAATGATGAGTCCAGAGGGGGGCCCTTAGCCATCAGAACCAGCAGGTGCATTTTACAATTTTTCCAGGTAGACTGTATATGTGGCCAAATTTTTTAAAGTGTGAAGGCAACTTAAGCTTTTAGTAGTAGGGATAACTGAAAAAAGAGAGTCAAAGGGACAGACAGAGAGACACACACAGAGAATGAGAGAAATCAGAGAAAGACAGATAAATTGAAAAAAAAATAAAACAATCAAAAATAGAATATGCATAGACTATAGGGATTTTGTGACCCATAGTATTCCTGAATTCAGAGGTGGCTGTGATGCTGACACCAGGCTTAGGTATTTAAGCACACATTTGAAATTCTCGGTTCTTCAGACTTGTAAGAACATTACATCTAGATGAAAGATAATTTTTCATCATCTTCTTAGATGTCAAATTCCTTTGAGTAATTTGCAACATTCTAAAAGCATATTGACAGATCAGCAAAAAGGAAAGGGCATTGTCATCACCTTGAGAAATGGCAATCAAATGGAATGTGCCAACCAATTAAAGCATGATCAATGCCTTTATTTCCTTTCTTTTCTGTCATAAACTGTGGCTAAAAAAGAATTGCTATTATTTTTTTAAAGCCTGGCTCATCTTGATAATGTCACAGCAGGGTGCTCATATAAAAAGTCATTTGAATCACGAGAGTTTAAATATACTATGTGGTGGATTACATTGATACAGTTTTCTGAAGGCAGTATTAATCATGTTTAAATACATGGAAGTCTGTCTAATAGTTTGGTTCAAGGTAAAGTAAAAAAAAAAAAAACTGGCATTGGTCAGCGCAAAGCGCTTTACGGTTTTGTGGAAATATATGTATATAATCAAAATTAGAATGAATTACTAGCTTAAGGAACTATGGTCTTTGTTTTCTTTGTTAAATCCAATTACAATAAAGTACATTTTCTTCCACAATATATCCATTTCCTTATCTTAGAAGACCTGTGTTTTTTAGTCAGCTTGGTGATTTGGATATGTAAAACTAGGGAGCACATTTTCTCTATCTGCTACACAGTAGGTATTTAAGATTCTGATTTATGGATGCTGGATAGCTAGGAAAGACAGATATAGGTTTGGCACATGCCCAAGTGTCAATATATTAGGAACCTGGACACATCTGGAACGTTTACAGTTCTAGGGCCATTGATTATAAACTGCCAAAACCTTACTGAGATGACAAGAAGCCGAATGAGACTCTCAAGGGCGAGTATCTTAAAGTTGGCAGTCTGTATGCATGCTATTTTCTTGGGTCTGGCCCTAGGGACATCTGCTATTCTCTTTCTGTTTGTAGAGACACCACAGAAATCCAATTCTTCCTGCACCTGACGTGTGCCAAAATCCCAGTAGATAGTACCACACTCTATTCAGAACTGAATCTCTGTGTGACATAGGACCACCTAAAGAGTCTGTTCTGATACAGTAATTAGGTTAGTTCCCTAACATACCAGTTGGCATACTTGGGAAAACAAGTTAGAGAAGCTTGCAGTCAGGAAGACCTTTATAGGAATTCATGAGAGAGATAATGGGGGCTGGGTCCAGGTGGTGGATCAGGGTTGGTATTGAGAGAGGTGTTTGTTTGCTCTTCCCCTGTCTTCAGTTAAGTTTACAGTGAAGCAGAAAGCAAGGGCATCAAAGGAGAATGAAGATGGATAAAGAGGTATTAGGCTTAAATCACAGAAAACAAAGGGTGAGAAATAGTTTGTGAGAGAAGAGAAAGAATGAAGTGTGAGTGGATCAGGGACTCCTAGTGTGGCTCCCTGAAGAGCTAATGTCTCATGATCATAAACTGAAATTGGGTTTAATCATTCTATCTGTGAGTTTTCCCTAGTCATTTCAGCAGCAGAGGACTAAATTATTTATAATCAGAAAAACAGTGCTTGTGAGTTGGAATATTTTTTATAAGGAGGAAGGTAGTTAAATGAAACAGACTTGATTTAAAATTATTTCTACCTTTCCTTTTTATCATACTGCCATAGTTTTCCTCTAGCATTAATAATTTATTCCCTTTGTCAAATGCATACATTTTATAATATTTGCTTTGTAGTTAGCTAATGTATGTGCTTTTCAAATTAAATAGTAATTATATTAAGCTATTTGGAAGGCATTTTCATTATAAAATTAGTGTATTTTAAAATAAAGTCAGAAATTTAGGAAGAATTATATTTTATAAATAAAACTATAGTACAAATGCTACATAATTTTGCTTCTACTAGTGAGTTATTGCTAAAAATTATTCATGAACATACCTAATAAAACAGAGAACTGACTATAGCACTGTAAAGAAAGAATTGTCTATATACAGGAAATCTCTAGTAGTTACATTGTTAGAGTGATAATCACATTCGTGGATTGACTCCAAGCGTCTTGTCCTTTGGTGCCCACAAGAATTTTCAGCTCCAGGGAAGAAAGAGGCTGCAGTTTTCTGGGTGCAAAGTTGCAGGATGGATGGGCAGCTGTAGATGCAGAGATGTGTGTGTGTGTGTGTGTGTGTGTGTGTGTGAGAGAGAGAGACAATGAATGAATGAAAGCCTCACAAAAGGAAAGAACATGCTTTCTCTAAAAATAGCATAACAAAGCCTCTAAATGTTGTAACGATCTAATAGTATTTCTGAAAGTAGTAAGATGGCAGGTTAAGAATAATACTGTGCATATAAATAAAGTTTAAACCAGAAAAAATATTTAAATTATTATCATTGCAGTTGCTCTTCTTATTATTGTTGAGAAATCTATAAACATAATTCATTACGTCAACATGTAAAGAAACTAGAAAATATATATAATCTTCTTAAAATGTCAAATAGATATTTGATACAATAAAAAATAGCTACTAGTATTTTTATGGAAAAGTAACAGAGAAGACTTTATTTATAATAATGATATATAGTTTTAAAATAGTTAATACCTTAAGGATAGAATACCATAAATTGTGCTTCTATTAAAAATAATACCTAAGTTACTCCTAATTTTTTTCCAGAGAGTCTAGTTCATGCAATAGGAGAAAATAATAGCACTAATATTTAAAAGGCTATACCAAAGAGCCTGCAAAGATATTCAGATAAAATATACATAAATACATATGTACACACAATAACACACATATATATCTATATATACATACGTATATACATGTATCAGAAAGCTATAACTACTTTAAAATTTTAGTAAATTTTTAGTAAAAAAAGTAAAATACTGTTTATTTGTGTTTTTTTAGGGGAGTGGGCAACACTTCTAGTCTATAATAATCTAGACTAGAGTTTCTCATATGGTGACAACCTGTTATACTATGTATTACATTCTACTTAATGTTACATAAATGATACTCAGAAATATTTGATTCTCTTTCCTAGTAAATATTTTCAGAATATTGATTTATAATATGATACATTCATTAACATTTTGTTGTAGTTATCTTTTGTTATGAATATAAATTAGGTTCAAAACACACATTAGGTTGTGCTATATTGTTCTTGTTTTGTGTATTTTAGAAAATCTGTTTTCTAAAATTTACATGAAGTAAATTTTAATTTTACCTTTAAAGTGAAATCATTAATT
>NW_016806911.1:1179940-1183807 GCF_001698545.2 Rhinopithecus bieti | reverse complement strand
AATATTTTTGTATTGTATATTTTCAGGACTTTTTATTCTTATTTAAATTTTTCTTTAAATTTCATACCATTTAAATTTTTTTTGTTTTATAGAGTTATTTCACATGCACTACAGGGATTTTAGAAAATATATAAAAATAAAACTAAGCTTTAAAATTCACTGTAACTGCACAAACAACAAATAAACTCTGTGAACATTTTAGTGTATAGAAAATTTTCCATGTCCCATCATTCTCCATTTGCCCACCATTTTTTTGTCTTGATAATTTATCTTTCTTCCTTTTCTTTTCACCCTTTTCCTCTAGTGACTTTCTGAACCACTTTTATGGAGTTAATCTCACTTTGCACGTAGAAAGCCTATCAATTACATCAAAGTTTTCCTCTGGAAACTGAAGTGGTTCATTTTTAACAATTTAAAGTCTTTTCAATACTGATCTTTCCTTCCTCCTCTTTCTGATTTCTACAGTACTTAATACACCATCTCCTAATTTCTGTATTTGAACAAGGTAAAATAAATCTGGACCAGGCACTGCCAAAACAGGTGTGTGACTTGAACATTGACTTGTCCATTTGAGTGACAGCAGTGTTTTTGTTCACATGGCATTTTTTTATTAAAGAGAACAAAATAATTTGTAAAAATAAGTTGCCTGATTTGACAGAATGACTAAAGGACTAAATCATTGCTTTGTTAACAACTTGCTTCTATTAACTGCTATGGAATTCATAAACTTTTGTACTTTGGAAAATGAAATGCATTAAGTACATTTCCTCAATGTTTTCATCTAGATGATTACCTTTCTTGCTTCTGCTACAGGAAAGGCTTGTTTTCTCCAGAGGTTGAGAAAGGAACTTTGGCAGAACACGAGGCATTATGGATGCGTTGGGGGAAGGGTTTTAATACCCTCCTCATAGCCACGCATGCACTCACAAACATGTCTTTTCATCACAGGCTACAAAGACACAGGATTGTACCTGTCTCTCTACCGGTTAGGGAGGAACTGACTTGTCTTTTTTCCTTTCTTTAGCATAAGCACCTATACTTACATATACTCAAGTCTTCTCATTCCAGAACATCACTAGGATTAAACTTCTGAATGCCTGGATACATATTCCTTCAGGAACTATTGTCTCCTGCATGCATCTTAATGTCCTCAGGTAACCGCAGGAAAAAAGTAGCTGAGTAAGAACTTAAGATAGTGGCCAAATATCTTAGACCAAGCTATACTCTTATTTCTATGCAAATCCCTCTTTTCACATGACTTGCATTTCCAATGATTTTGTTGTACCTTTGGGCAAATATATGTGTATGAAGATAATTATCAAGCATGGTTCATAACACAAAAATTGAGGAGTAACTTTCATCAAACAACCAATTTTTTTCCAATTTATTTAATATTGCCAAGGAATTTTTTGTTGCTACTAGAACTTGACTTGTGTTTGACTTGTGTTTCAGGTATTAATTACTCAAAAGAATAAAGATAAGGAAAACTATTTTTCACACTTTTCCATAATACACGCACATGATGGATGAAATGAACATGTCGTTATTCCTAGGTTCAAAAGGTATAGACCTGGTTGTTTTTGTTTTTGGGTTTTCATAGATATAGCAATAAATAATGCCACAAATTGTCCTAGTTTTCTCCATCTTTAAGAATATGAGATATTACCTTTATGCTGATTACATACTACAATATATAATCATATATTATTAAATGTTTATTATGTATATTAAAACGATAGCATTGTGGATATATGGGTTAAATAAAAATTAAATAAAATTAAATTATGACTCACATATTTCTACTAGACAGCACTGTCTTGGATATTGAGATGATATATATATTTTCTATCATTTCATATATATGTATAACATAGGGCACTATATATATATATATTCAAATGGATAGCTGCAATATATGTGTATGTACGTTTGCATGGAACACAAAAATCTGTAAAGACTTACCTCCCAAACAATGACTCTCTCTGAGTGATGAAATGTTTTCATGATAGTCTTAAACAATAAGTATCACAGAGATGTATGGAGATATCTACTTGGCTTTGTTTCTTTGTTTTTCTTTGTCTTTATTTCCTTGACTTCCTCCTAGAAGGAAGAGCCATGTTCATTGCTCCTTATAAAAATGTCATTTTCCTTTTCCCAGGGTTTATTTTAACATTGTGTGACTTGGAATTCAATGAAGTTAACTCCATTCTCCTAATTCTGAGCTTGTATTTGTTTGTGAAGCTTACTACCCTCATCAGATGCTCTGACTTCCATTCCAGGGCTTGGTGCACAACAAGAGATCATCATCTCTGATACACGATTTGGTGTTCTCTTTCACAGATTCCGTGTTTGTGAAGCAAGCCCTTCCTAAGTCTGCAAGAGACTCGGAGTCTTGTTTTGTAGGCAACAGTTAAATCTTAGAATACAGAAAACTTGATTTTAAAACGTATTTTAATGAAAGCATGTATCACTATTTTATGGGAAATATTTCTAGGTACCTAGTGGAAACATTTCCCTCCAATAATTAAAGATATACAATAAATGTGAAATACTTTTTTTCATAATACCTGGGCTCCTCTTCATACAAATGCTTTACTTATTACCTTATAAATATTCTCCCTGTATCACAGAGGACTTAGTTTAAGGAAAGGCAACTTCTTTTAGCAATATTAAGATATTGACTCTGGAATCAGTCAGGGAATGAAAAATGAAGTTATGCATATTTAATCTACTCAGCAAGGATTTGGGGCTGCCTCTGAGAATAACAGAGAAAATTAATAACTCCCCACCCTCCTTCACAAGGATATTTATGAGGACAAAATTATATCAAAACATAAGGGGAAGCATTTGGAAATTGTAACAGGATATAAAATGTAGGGCATTTTATGATTGATAATCACATTATTTCAACTTTAGAAGAAATATTCATTTGACTTTTGTGAGTTTAACATTTCCTTTCTGCCATCAAGGCCAATTCCTTTTTTTCTCCAAATAAAATTCTATTTCACATCAATAATAGAATGTATATTTTCCAATTTTTTTAACCTTTCAAAATTCTACTTTATCTTGAATAGTGTTTAGTCTTGACCACCTTTCCTTAACAGTCTGTGCCAAGGGGCCCCTTCTATGTCATCCCTCTTGGCAAAATAAATAATGTAAAGAATACAGCTTCTTTCAGAGGTACAGAAGAAAAGAACAAACTAGAGAGAAAAAACATTTAAAAAAAATTTTCCCAAATGGCCAGTGTATATAGTCTTGTAAAAATATAATATACTCATTAGGTTACAGTGTCCCTTTGTGTGCATGGGGGATTGTTTCCAGGACCTCCTGAAGACACCAAAACCTGCAGATGTTCAAGTCTCCATTTAAAATAGCACAGTATTTGCATGTAACCTGTGCACATTCTCCTGTATACTTAAAATAATCTCTAGCTAGTTACATCCTCACCTTTAAATCATCACGTATAATCACTTAGACTATTGTTTATAATACCCAATACAATGTAAATGCCATGTAAATAGTTGTTGTATTGTTTAGGGAATAATGACAAGAAAAACATCTGTACATGTTCAAGGCAGAGAAAATTATTTTTTCTACATGTTTTTGATTCATGTTTATTAAATCTGTGGATGCAGAAGCTATGGATATGGATAGTTGACTGTACTCATTTTATTTATACTCAAGTGCTTAAAGATGATGGAGTAATTTTTCAACTAGGCAGTATCCAGAATATTTTAAGAAAGAGAAAAGAGAGAGAAGGAAGCAGAGAGAGAGAGAGGAAGAAGAGGAAAGAGAAGGAGAAGGAGAAGAAGAAGAGGAGGAGGAGGAGGAAGAAGAAGAAGGAGGAGGAGGAGGAGGAGGAGGAGG
>NW_016806911.1:1172154-1176793 GCF_001698545.2 Rhinopithecus bieti | reverse complement strand
AGGAGGAGGAGGAGGAGGAGGAGGAGGAGGAAGAAGAAGAATAAGATGAAGAAGAAGAAGGAGGAGGAGGAGGAGGAGGAGGAGGAGGTGGAGAGGTAGAAATTAGGCCCTGAGTTGAAGTATGTATTAAAGACTTCATTGAAACTTTAATTTCAGCTGAAAAATTGTCTACTGTATTGAAGGAGTCTCTAGTTTTTAATTTGAAAATTGGAATAATTCTGGGGAAATAGTCTCGCTTATTTCTGGGACAGACAACATCAGAGTGGACTTTTCAAGTCATAAAGATAGAAGACAAGACTTACTCATAGTTGTCCTTATTGCACCTGTGAATAGCAAAATAACTGAGAGAGGTACTTCAGGCTGAAATGCTACCTTCATTTCTGATAATAAAATTATGTGTACTCCATGAAAATGATTTTCCCCCTAAGGCTGCCAAGTGGGCAAAAAATGATTGTTTATTTTGTGCTGTTGCATAATAACTGTGATGTGAGGATGTAAAGTAGTCCAGGAAAGACAATGAACTCAAAGGGAATGCCATCTCTTAGAAAATCCACTTTCAGTAATTACACTCATCTAGCCACTGTACTGAATTTTTTCTTTCTTTCTTTCTTCCTTTTTTTTTTTTTTTTTTTTTTTTTTTTTTTTTGAGACAGAGTCTCACTCTGTTGCCCAGGCTAGAGTCCAGTGATGTGATCTCACCTCACTGCAACCTCCACCTCGTGGATTCAAGCAATTCTCCTGCATCAACCTCCTGAGTACCTGGGACTGCAGGCACACACCACAAAGCCTGGCTAATTTCTTTTTTGTATTTTTGGTAGAGGTGGGGTTTCACCATGTTGGCCAGGCTGGTCTCAAACTCCTGACCTCAGGTGATCCTCCCACCTTGGCCCCCCAAAATGCTGGGATTAAAGGCATGAGCCACTGCACCCAGCCTGAATTTATTTTTATGCAATGAATTCACCAAGATCTTCAGATTTTAGTTGGGTTATGGTCAGATATGAAGAGCATTCAACTTTTTTTCCCAGAGCAAAGGATGCATCTAATTTTTTTCTGTTATTATTGCACAGCATCAGTGTCCAGGTGAGTGACAATATCACAAAAGTCCTCTGTAGCAGAAGGATGCAAAAAACAGGAGCAAAAGAGAAGGGTCTAAGGATTTAGTCTGTGGCTATATATTGTAATCGTTAAGCTGCCGACACTACAATCAAATGTGCAAAAATGTGTAACTTTTTTGTCACTTCTCTATCATTTTTATGAGCTCCCACCCTTCTTGGGTAGCAGATACACTTAGACTTGTCAATGAACAGTATCTCATTTATTTCTAGTTTGATCAGTTTTATTTCAGCTTAAATATTAATTTGATCCAAAGTTCTTCTCTTTAGGACTGGTTGAAATCCCATTTGATGAATTCTGTCCTGGAGCTCTTCAGGTTTGAGTTCTCTTTCCCAAGCTCTTCCACTTTTCAGGGTTCTCCTATTTATATGATGGCTGTGTGGGTGAGGGTCTTACTGTGTCTTAATTGTAATGGTGAAAAACAGTCCTGAGCTGGAACTGGAGTGATTCAAGCTTGTTTATTTGCTTAGGAATAATTGACTAGGTTAACTCCTAAACTGATAGGGAGTTAGGATAAATATTCCCAGCGCAAGGTACTATTTGTTTTGGTACTTATTTGCTTGCTAATTTGTTTAATTTCTGCCATTTTTCTCCTCCTGCCTTACTTCCTTCCCACTGCTTAAACACAAACACATCTCGCGTGCGCGCACACGCGCACACACGCACACACGCACACACATCTTTATATGCCAGCTTATCTCTGCAAGGGTGAGGTCTAGACTAATCATTAAACTAGTGATTGTGAAATCACCTTTGCAAAATGATGACAATAAGAAAAATCTGACATAGTTGACTCCACCTTGCTTCTGATCTCCAAGCTGTCCTTGGCCATTCTTGAGAGTAGGCCAAGGTAAGTTTAGAAGAAATTCAGTTTATAGTTTAACTTTTAAACAAGAATGATATTTGTCCCTCTTTAAAACTGATCCTTTCCCTGTTTGGGAGCTGAAACCACCTTTGTAAGACTAATGAGTGATCACAAGGTAAGTGTAGTTTCTATAATCCCTTATTGCTCAGGAGTCATGTGGCCAGAGTTCACAAATCTCATGTGGCCAGAGGTCACAAGATTTGTGACTTTCCCAATTGCATCTATAGATAACATCACTATTGTAAAACCTAAGATTTTTTTTTTTTTTTTTAGATGCTTTTCAGACTGACCTAATCCAGACCTAAGACTCATGACTCACCTGGTCCTGTGACCCCACCCAGAGGCAGACTCAGTGCCTAAGGACTGTTTTCCACACCCCTATGATTTCATTCCCAACAGATCAGCACCACCCGTTCTCCAGTCCCCTGCTCATAAAATTGTCCATAAAAACCCTAGCTTCTGAGCCTTCAGGGCTCAGATTTCAGTGACAAATCCAGTTTTCCTGAGTGGGCTGGCCTCATGTCAATTAAACGCCTTCTCTACTGCAATGCTGTGATCTCAGGGAATTGATTTTGCCTGTGCAGTGAGCAGGACAAACCCATGAAGCAATTACAGTTGTTTTAATTCAGCTGACTCATTTGATCCATTAGGACAAAGTTATGGCACCTGATATCGGAATCTATGTTGTTGTATGATTTATGTCAGGCAGGACAATCAGACCTAAGTGGACCAGAAAGATCTCAGGGATACCTAGTATTTTCTTTGCTCAATTCAGCATATTACATTTGCTAAAGAATAACTCAAGCTTGTTTATTTGAATAAATGGCTTAGTTAGCTTCTAAACTGATAATAGGAGTTGTGGTAAATAGTTCAATTGCAAGATACCCTTTGTTTAGGTTCTTATTTATTTGGTAACTTGTTTAATTTCTACCATTTTACTCCTCTCCTGTGCTGCTCCACTCCCACAGCTTAAACACACACAAACACACACACACAAACATAAGATCTATAAAACCTGTGAGAACAGGAACTTATTTATTCATGGCTGTATTTTTACATTTAGAAAATTGCCTAGCACACAGGAAGAGTCAATAAATATTTTTTGCATTCATGCATGTATGAATCTTCATTTATATAAGCCAAAAAAAAAAAAAAATCTCCATGAGAAATGGTTTCATTGATTGGGAAACATTTATCACATTCATACCCAAAGTACAGCCTGTGAACTAGAAGCATCTGCATCACTTGACAGGTAATTAAAAATATGTAATCTTGGGTCCCACCCCAGAATTTAGGAAATATAATCTACATTTCAACAAGTCCCCCAAGTGCTTTCTATTGCTTATGACAGTTTGAGATGTCCAATCTTTTGTTAGGTAATCATACATGTTTCCATACTCTCACCTTCACCATAATTACTCAAGGCAAACTTTTCTACTGACTCTTAATCAATCAAGACACGCATCAAGACACTCACTAACAAACTCCACATAGCATTGCCCAAACAACTGAAATTGACATATAGAGGGTTATAGATTTGTAGGTGTTTATATAATAACATTAGTTTCTTCCTTCTTTATCTTTATTTTATTTTATTTTATTTTATTTGTTGAGATGGAGCCTTGCTCTGTTGCCAGGCTGGAGTGCAGTGGCACGATCTCGGCTCACTGCAACCTCTGCTTCCTGGGTTCAAGCGATTATCCTGCCTCAGCCTCCCAAGTAGCTGAGACTGCAGGTGCATACCACCACACTCAGCTAATTTTTGTATTTTTAGTAGAGATGGGGCTTCACCATGTTGGCCAGGATGGTCTCAATCTCTTGACCTCGTGATGTGGCTGCCTCAACGTCCCAAATTACAGGCATGAGCCACCGCGCCCTGCCCTTTCTTATCTTTTAAATCTGAGAAATTTGTAAAACTGTGGCAGTTGAAAAACTTGGGTACAACTACCAATTAATAAAGGAGTACTTATAGAATGCTAAATAAGTGATTAGCTCTGAATTATGCAGTTTAGAAGATAACAATTTAGCTTAATGAATAATCTCTTGAGTTTACAATTTTGTACATAAGCCAAAAGAAAAAAAAAGAAGCAGAAATGCAAGAATTAGAAACTAAATAATTCTGTAATACTGATTACTAGGCAGGCATAGAAAATAGTATTTTTAAGTCTTTCTTATAACTGGTATCATAGTAATTATCTAAGGTAAATACACAAAGGAACATGGAATAAAATAATAGTTTAATCTTAAATATATAAAACCGATGCTTCAACAAGAATAAAATACTTAGCTGAGAGGCTAGGGAAGAATATTATTGAGCAATTTTTGTGTCATCTCTTCCTAAAAGTCAAAAACATATTCAAATAAACAGAAAGATAATGACCGGGCGCGGTGGCTCACACCTGTAATCCCAGCACTTTGGGAGGCCGAGACAGGCAGATCACAAGGTCAGGAGATCGAGACCAGCCTGGCTAACACAGTGAAACCCCGTCTCTACTAAAAATACAAAAAAATTAGTTGGGCGTGGTGGCAGGTGCCTGTAGTCCCAGCTACTCAGGAGGCTGAGGCAGGAGAATGATGTGAATCTGGCAGGCGGAGCTTGCAGTGAGCCGAGATGGTGCCACTGCACTCCAGCCTGGGCAACAGAGCGATACTCCACCTCCA
>NW_016806911.1:1165467-1171986 GCF_001698545.2 Rhinopithecus bieti | reverse complement strand
AAAAATACAAAAAAATTAGTTGGGCGTGGTGGCAGGTGCCTGTAGTCCCAGCTACTCAGGAGGCTGAGGCAGGAGAATGGTGTGAATCTGGCAGGCGGAGCTTGCAGTGAGCCGAGATGGTGCCACTGCACTCCAGCCTGGGCAACAGAGCGATACTCCGCCTCCAAAAAAAAAAAAGAGAGAGATAAGAGGAACTGGCACCATCCTAGTAAGAGAGACAACATCTCAAGTGTCTGCTGGTCACTGTCCTTTCGATAATCTGAGTCATTCACTATACTTTCAACAAAATCTTTTGTTTTTCTTCAGTTAACTAGATTTGGGTTTCGTTACTTACAAATAAATCTCTTTGATTAAAAAGAAGTATGTAGGCAAAAGACTTTAAGTTAAGTGTAGGAGATAATTCATAATTATTAGAAAGAAATGTGATTATTTGAATAATATAAAATATAATGCTATCCCATAGTGAATACATATACAAATCTTGCTGCATTCAGACAGATCACTTGTATTCAGCAAGATTTGTATATATATTCTCTATGGGATAGCATTATACAGAATATACTGGGAAATTAGGTATTCAAATAATTACAATGATCACTGAGAATGAAGACTGTGATTAATGGATCAATTTGGGGATAGATCCATTTAAAGATGAATAATGACAGTTGTGATAAAGGCTACTTTTTGTTACCCTTTATTCATGTGATTCTATTCCTTTAGATAGAGAACCACAAGATTTTGGGTGGTACCTGGTCGCCAACCCAAGACTACATATGCCTGATTACCTGTAGTTAGATATGATCATGTACCTGAGGACCGGCCAATGTATTATAAATGAATGTATTTATGAAAGCTGAGTCACACCATTAGTAAAAAGGGACATGCTCTTTACTTTCTCTTCCAACTTTTCCCACGAATAGAAAATAATCTTTTTGAAAGGTGCTGAAGCAACAACTTTAGGCCACAATATGGAATCCAAGAGTTTAGGATATCATATCCACACTGAGGAATGTTCATAGCAGCCCTAGGCTACTTATATTTGGACTGCAGTGTGAGCAAACATTAAAATTGTATCTTGCTCAACCATTGCTATTTTGGCCTTTGTTGGGAAACTTGATCATTATCTTTCCTATTACACCAAAGGAAAACACTGCTCATAGCAGCATTAAGAGTGAGAGACTGACAAGAACTAACGTAAATTCTTGCTTCAAGGAATGAAGGAAAACACAAGGACTTTAAGCAGAAAAAGTATCTTAGTGCATAATCCTGTAGAGAACTTTAAGCTCAACAAGTGATTTCACAGAATTGGGGATATTCAACAAGAGTTGAATACATACTCTTGCAAGGCGTTTTATTTTCCTTTTCTTTTAATTTGTTGGAACTTAGGTTATAAACAGAATGATCAGAATCTTAACAATAAGAATAGAATTTTGACCTCCCAAAACTTAGGGGAAAAGTGGAGATACAATATTATTTGCCTGAAATATTTGTTAATTAAAAAAGTAAGAAGTTAAAAAGCTAATATTTTCTTTCATTTACTCATTCTTTTTCTAAATTAAAAAATAATGTGAAAGTTTGCTAACTAGAAGTAGCTGGTTTGTGCCACTCGCCAGGAGAGAAGAAATAGTTGCAGGTAAACACAAGCTCTTCAGCTAGACCACGCAAGTGGACACATTGGGATTCACCAAGGAAGCAATACAACCTAGGAGAATGGAGAGGGGTGAGACAGAACAGCTGCCCACCAGGGAATGTCTCGGAGCCATGGCAGGACCCCCACTATGGGGAAGCAGTAAGTGAGTGAGAGTCTCCGGGGACCCACATTTCTGCCTCAGTCCTTTGCAACCCTGGGCTCAAGAGATCCACTATGACCTACCCTCAATCAGTGCCTCCACACTAACAGAGAGAGCTATGTGGAGGCTGGGCAGAGCTGCCACTTAGGCACACACAGAATTCTGGGAGCCCTGGCTTGCCAGTACCCTGGCACCAGGCTAGGCTCCCTGGTACACCCTTAACATAGGAGCTGAATCCATGAGGCTAGTCAGAGGACAAACTGAAGGCCTCACCTCCACTTCATCTTGGGAGACAAGGCCCACTAGCCTAGGACAGTAGCATGGCCACCCCAATCCTGCCTGAGCTCTGGGGCCAGAAGCAGCTGTGCACTTCTCTAGGATGGAGTTCCCAGAGGGAGCAGACAGGATGACATTTTTATAGTTCCATGGCCATCACTCCGGTTGCCCACAGGCTCTGGAGGAAGCACAGTGATTAGGGACTAATGTGGACCCCTGGCACAGCACAGCTGCCTTATGATAAAGGAGCCAGACTATTTTCCACATGGGTCCCTGACCCTGCTACTACTCACTGGGCAGGGCCTTCCAACCTAGGACCCCAGCCATCACTTGCCTGGACTCTCAGGCCAGTAGCATTCCTGCATTTCCCAGAGATGGAGCTTCCAGAAGGAGCAGGCAGGCTGCCATTTTTGTTGCTCTGCAGCCATTGCCCCTGTTGCCCTCAGGTTCTGGAGAGAGCACTGTAATTAGGGACTAATGTGGGCCCCCAGCACAAATAACTGTCTTAGGAAAAGTGGCCCAGCGGTTCTCCATTGCAAGTCCCCATCCTTGCTTCTCCTCACTGGGCAGTGCCTCTCAACATGGGCCCCCAGTACAAACACCTGAACACCCAGGCCCCACCTGAGCACCTCAGACTGGAGAAGAAACAAGG
The DNA here is from genome assembly GCF_001698545.2 of Rhinopithecus bieti. Classification (NCBI taxonomy): domain Eukaryota; kingdom Metazoa; phylum Chordata; class Mammalia; order Primates; family Cercopithecidae; genus Rhinopithecus; species Rhinopithecus bieti. Next base: position 1,169,268 of record NW_016806911.1, on the reverse strand, counting down.
AACCTGAGCACTTCATTCGTGCTTCCATCATATCACAGTTACCATACAGAGAGGAGCCCATTCTCTCCTTTCTGTGAGCCCCCGAACTCCCATTCTTCACTAAGTGGGGTCTGTATCAACTTGTTCTCATGCTGCTAATAAAGACACCCAAGACTGAGTGATTTTTAAAGGAAAAGAGGTGTAATGGACTCACAGTTCCATGTAACTTGGGAGGCCTCACAATCATGGTGGAAGGTGAAAGGCATGTTTTACATGGCAGCAGGCAACAGAGAAATGAGAGTCAAGCAAAAGGGGAAACCTTTATAAAGCCATCAGATCTCCTGAGACTTATTCATTACTATGAGAACAGTATGAGGGAAACTACCCCCATGATTAATTCTCTCCCACCCGGCCCTTCCCACAATTATGGGAGCTACAATTCAAGATGAGATTTGGGTGGGGACACAGCTGAATCATATCAGGGTCCCCAGATTGGCCGAGTAGCAAAGCCACCCCACCCCTGGCTGAGCATTCCCTGTAGCAAAGACTCTGTGTTTCTCTGAGGGGGAGCTCCCGGAGGCAACTAAAACCCCTCTGCCACTGCCAATACAGTGGTACTGTCCTTGTTGCACTCAGACTGGTGGAAGAGCAAAAACCCTGAGTGTTTTACCCATGCCTCCAGCAAACGATAGCACCCAAAGGAGGAAAGGTCAGTTTGTCTCCACTATAAGCCCTTTGGTCCTGCTACTCATCACCAGGCAGGGACCCCCAGCTTGGACCCACAATGCAGCCATCCCACTGCTGGGCCAATTGCAGAGTGGTGGTGACTCTGCATTTCTCTTGGGATGGTGAAGCCCCAAGAGACAAATGAAAGGCCCTCTGCCACAGCCACTGTCAAGGTTCCTTCCCCTGCTCCTTCCAAGCTGGAAGGGGAACATAAAGCCTGAGCTTACCCCAGGGCCATGGTGTGCAGCCTGGAAGTGTCAAACCAAGATCTATAGCTAGCACTCAAGTAGGAGAGGAACCCACCGTGTCAGAACACTGAGAAGCAGCACGGCTCCCATTGTGAGAAAATACAGAGGAGCCACATGGCTAAAGTGCCCACTCAGCTATTATGCTTAAATGCCATCTGCAGGATAACAGCCCAAACTTCAATACCAAAAGTGTTTTGCTAACACACCCCCCATGAAACCAAGGACAAAAATTCAGCTACAAATAAAGGCCTCACACAAAGCTGCAGCCCTTTGAAAACATTCAGAAAAAAAGTCAGCTAACTGTTCTCAAATCATAGCTAAAAGAACATCAGCCCATACAGATGAGAAAGAACCAGAACAAGAACTCTGATAACTTAAAAAAGATGGAGCATCCGAGATGGCCGAATGGAAACAGCTCCGGTCTATGACTCCCACCGAGAAAAACGAAAATGGTGAGTGAATTCTGCATCGTCAATTGAGGTACACAGGTTCTCTCAATGGGACTGACTAGGCAATTGGCACAACCCACAGACAGTGAGGAAAAGCAAAGTGGAGCGAGGAAACACCCAGGAGTTTATGGGACAAAGGGAGCTCCCTCCCTCCGCCAAGGGGCCTGGGAGGGATTGTCCTATCCTACCCTGGAAAGCATGCTTTTCCCACAGATTTTTGCAACCTGTAGGTCAGGAGCATACAGGTGCCACTTGAGCAGACACTAAGACACAAGAGTCTTTGCATACTCCAACTCTGGGAACTGTGGTGAGGTAAAAGATCCATCCATTCTCGTGGAAATGGGGCTGAAACCAGGGAGCCAAGCAGCCTCACTCAGTTGACTCCTTTCCATGGAACCCCACAAGCTAAAACCCACTTGCTTGGTATCCCCACTGGCCAACACAGCAGGCTGGAGACCACCTAAGAAGACAGAGTTCTGGTGGGAGTGGAGTCGCTGCCATCACTGCAGTTCCAGTCAGCTGTTTTCCCCTGCCACTGGTACCAATGAGACTGAGTGGTTTGGGCCAGGAGCAATTCCCCACAGCACAGCACAGTAGCTGTGACAGTCCATGGCCAGATTGTTTCTTTAACCAGTTTCCTCACCTATTCCTCCTCACTGGGCAGGGCCTCCCTGTGGGATTTTCAGCAACTCCAGCCAGGGATTTATGAGCAGAACTTTGACCTCTCTGGGATAAGCCCCTAGAAGAAGGGGTGCTTGTGGTATCTGAGGTCAGCAGTCTTATTCTTTTCTGCCTGCCAGCTTGGGAGAGTCACGGCAGCTCAAATGAGGAGTATTCCTCCAGTAATGCACACTGCTCCACCAAGGGGCAGCCAGACTGCTTATTTGAGTGGGTTCCTGAACTCATTCCTCCTGACTGGGTGAGAACTCCCAATGTGGGTCTCCAGACACCTCATGCAGGAGTGTTCTGACCGGCATCAGGTTGGTCCCCCTCTGGGACAGAGGTCCCAGAGGAAGAAACAGGTTACCATCTTGGGTTTTGCAGCCTCCACTGGTGATACCTCCAGGTGCAGGAGGAACCCAGGAAATAGAATCTGGAGTGGTCCCCCAGCAAACCACAGTAGCCATACAGAACAGTGGCCTGACTGCTGAAAGAAAAACAAACAGAAATCAGCAACAACAAAAATGAAAAATACCACACAGAAAACACAATCCAATGGTCAGCAGCCTCAAAGATCAATGGTAGATAAATCCATGAAGATGAGAAAGAATCAAAGTAAAAACACTGAAAACTCAAAAAGGCAGAGTGTCACTTCTCCAAATGATTTCAACAAATCTCCAACAAATGCACAGACCTGGGTTAAGGCTGAGATGGATGAATTGACAGAAGCAAGCTTCAGAAACTGGGTTATAACAAACTATGCTGAGCTAAAGGAGTATATTCTAACCCAATGCAAAGAAGAAAGAAGCTAAGAATCATGATAAAACATTACAGGAATTGTTAACCAGAATAGCCAGTTTAGAGAGGAACATAAATGACCTGATGGAGCTGAAAAACACACCATGAGAACTTCACAATTTAAACACAAGTATCAATAGCTAAATAGACCAAGTAGAAGAAAGGACATCGGAGCCTGGAGACAATCTTGCTGAAATAAGGCAAGCAGAATAGATTAGAGAAACGAGAATGAAAAGGAATGAGCAAAACCTCTGTGAACTATGGGATTATGTGAAAAACCAAACCTACAACTAACCAGGGTATCTTAACAAGATGGGGAGAACGGAACAAACTTGAAAAACATACTTTAGGATGTCATCCAGAAGAACTTCCCCAACCTAGCAAGACAGACCAATGTCCAAATTCAAGAAATCCAGAGAATGCCAGTAAGACACTCCATGAGAAGACCAACCCCAAAACACATAATCATCAGATTCTCCAAGTAAAAATGAAGGAAAATATTTTCAGGGCAGCCGGAGAGAAAGATTGAGTCACCTACAAAGGAAAGCCCATCATACTAACAGCAGACCTCTCAGCAGAAACCCTACAAGCCAGAAGAGATTAGGCTTGCAGAGATAACATTCTTAAACAAAAGAATTTCCGTGGGGGGGCGGAGCAAGATGGCCGAATAGGAACAGCTCCAGTCTCCAACTCCCAGCGTGAGCCACACAGAAGACCGGTGATTTCTGCACTTTCAACTGAGGTACTGGGGTCATCTCACTAGGGAGTGCCGGACAATCGGTGCTGGTCAGCTGCTGCAGCCTGACCAGCGAGAGCTGAAGCAGGGCGAGGCATCGCCTCACCTGGAAGCGCAAGGGGGAAGGGAATCCGTTTTCCTAGCCAGGGGAACTGAGACACACAACACCTGGAAAATCGGGTAACTCCCACCCCAATACTGCGCT
>NW_016806911.1:1139910-1162829 GCF_001698545.2 Rhinopithecus bieti | reverse complement strand
ATATCTGGTCAAACTAAGCTTTGTAAACAAAGATAAATAATATCTTTTTCAGACAAGTAAATGCTGAGGGAATTCATCATGATCAGGCCTGCCTTGCAAGAGTTCCTGAAGTAAGCACTAAATGTGGAAAGGAAAAATAGTTCAGCCACTATAAAAACCTATTGAAGTACACAGACCAATGACACTATGAAGCAACTACCTAAACAAATCTGCAAAATAACCAGCTAGCATCATGATGACAGGATTAAATTCAGACATAACAATATTAACCTTAAATGTAAATGGGCTAAATGACCCAATTAAAAGACACAGGATGACAATCTAGATAAAAAGTCAAGAACCATTGTGTTGTATTCAAAAGACCCATCTCACAAACAAAGACACACATAGACTGGAAATAAAGGAATGGAGGAAAATTTATCAAGCAAATGGAAAACAGAGAAAAAAATGCATTACATCATTAGTTTCTGACAAAACAGACTTTAAACCAGCAAAGATAAAAAAAGACAAAAATCAGCTTTACATAATGGTAAAACAGTCAATTCTACAGGAAGAGCTAACTACCATAAATATATATGCACCCAATACAATAGCACCCAGATTTACAAAACAAGTTCTTAGAGACCTACAAAGAGACTTAGACTCCCACAAAATAATAATGGGAGACTTTAACATACCATAATTTTCAATATTAGAAAATTAACGAAGATATTCAAGACTTGAACTCAGCTCTGGGTCAAGTGGAGCTAATAGGTGTTTACAGAACTCTCCACTCCAAAACAGCAGATATACATTCTTCTTGACACCACATGGAGCTTACTCTAAAATTGATCATATAATTGGAAGTTAATCACTCCTCAGGAAATGAAAGGAACTGAAATAATAATGAATAGTCTCTCATACCACAGTGCAATCAAATTAGAACTCAACATTAAGAAACTCACTGAAAACAAAACATGGAAATTGAACAACCTGCTGCTCAGTCACTGCTGGGTAAATAAATCAAGAAGTTCTTTGAAACTAGTGAGAACAAAGAGACAACATGCCAGAATCTCTGGGACACAGCTAAAGCATTGTTTAGAGGAAAATTTATAGGACTAAATGCCCACACCAAAATGCTAGTAAGATCTCAAATCAACATCCTAACATCACAGCTAAAAGAACTTGAGAATCAAGAGCAAAGAAACCCCAAATCTAGCAAAAGGCAAGAAATAACCAAGATCAGAATAGAATAGAAGAAGATAGAGAAACACAAACACACACAAAAATGCTTAAAAAGAATCAATGAATCCTGGAACTGTTTTGGAAACAATTAATAAAATCAATAGACTGCTAGCTAGGCTAATAAAGAAGAAAAGAGAGAAGAATCAATAGATAAAGTAAAAAATAATAAAGGGACTATCACCACTGATCCCACAGAAATGCAAATGCCCATCAGAGAATACTATAAACACCTCTATGCAAATAAACTAGAAAATCTAGAAGAAATTGATACATTTCTGGACACATATGCCCTCCCAAGACTGAAGAAGTTGAATCCCTGAATAGACCAATATCAATTACTGAAATTGCGTGAGTAATAAATAGCTTACCAACCAAAAGAACCTCAGGACCAGATGAATTTACAGCAGAATTCTACCAGAAATACAAAGAGGAGCTGATACCCTTTCTTTTTAAATGATTCCAAACAATTGAAAAGGAAGGACTCATCCCTGTTTGGATGAATGGAGGCAAGATGGTGCACTTCCGGGTTCTTCATCCCCCCAACTTTTCCCGCGCGCAGGAAAATCCAGCCGGCGACCCGGGAAGGTGCAGACCAACTAGGCATGCGCCAGGTGATGTCAATCTGAAGAGACCAAGATTTACCTGGTCGCACCTGCGGAACGCCCCGGACACGCCCGTGCCCCGCCTATCGCCCTCCCACTCCTAGAAAAGCTGCTCCGGAGGATCGCCAGGCGCGGACTTCCCAGCTTCCCCACTGCGGTCGGCTCCCCACTGCGGTCGGGACTGTTGGAACTCCGTCCGAGAGCTGTACGGGTGACTCTGGGGCCCCTTTTGTCGGGGCCAACAGACCTCTCCCTACCCACCTTCTTCCCTTGAAGCTAGGTGACCAAAATAAACTTGCAGTTTTGCTCCTACCCTTGCCTAATCGCTGGTTCTTTTGTACCCGCTCTGGTGGTCTTAGAAAAACAAAACAATCCCTAACTTATTTTATGAGGCCAGCATTATTCTGATACCCAAACTGGATAGAGAAACAACAAAAAAGGATAAACTTCAGGCCAATATCCCTGATGAATATTGATGAAAAAATTCTCAACAAAATACTGGTAAACTGAATCCAAAAGCACATTAAAAAGCTTATTTACCACGATCAAGTAGGCTGCATCTCTGGGATGCAAGGTTGTTTCAACATATACAAATCAATAAATGTAATTCTTCACATAAACAGAACTAAAGACAAAACCTACATGATGATCTCAATAGATGCAGAAAGGCCTTCGATAAAATTCAACATTTCTTCATGTTAAAAACTCTCAATAAACTAGGTATTGAAGGAACATACCTCAAAATAATAAGAGACACTTATGACAAACCCAAGTCAATATCATACTGAACGGGCAAATGCTCAAAGCATTCCCCTTGAAAACCAGCACAAGACAAGGATGCCCTGTCTCACCCCTCCTATACAGCATAGTATTGGAAGTTCTGGCCAGGGCAACCAGGCAAGAGAAAGAAACAAAGAGTATTCAAATAGGAAGTGAGAAGTCAATTTGTCTTTGTTTGCAGATGAAATAATCCTATATCTAGATAAGCCCATCATCTCAGCCCAAAAGCTTCTTAAGCTGATAAGCAACTTCAGCAAAATTTCAGGATACAATGTCAATTTGCAAAAGTCACAAGCATTCCAATATACCAACAACAGACAAGCAGAGAGCCAAATCATGAATGAACTCCCATTCACAATTGCTACAAAGAGAATAAAATACCTAGGAATACAGCTAACAAGGAAAGTGAAGGACCTCTTTAAAGAGAACTACATACTACTTCTCAAGGAAATCAGAGAGGACATAAAGAAATGAAAAAAATATATATATGCTTATGGATAGAAAGAATCAATATCATGAAAATTGTCATACTGCCCAAAGTAATTTATAGATTCAATGCTACTTCCATTAAATTACCATTGACATTCTTCACAGAATTAGCAGAAACTATTTTAAAATTCATATTGAACCACAAAAGAGCCCATATAGCCAATACAATCCTAAGCAAAAAGAACAAAGCTAGAGGCACCACATTACCTGACTTCAAACAATAATACAAGGCTACAGTAGCCAAAACAGCATGGTGCTGGTACAAAAACAGACACATAAGCCGATGGAACAGAATAGAAAACTCAGAAATAAGACTGCACATCTACAAGCATCTGATCTTTGACAAACCTGACGAGAACAAGCAATGGGGAAAGGATTTCCTATTTAATAAATGGTACTGGGAGAACTGGCTAACCACATGCAAAAAAATTGAAACTGGACCCTTCCTTACACCTTCTACAAAAATTAACCCAAAATGGAGAAAAATACTTAAATGTAAAATCCAAAACTATAAAACCCTTGAAGAAAATGTAGGCAATACCATTCAGAATATAGGCATGGTCAAAAATTTCATGACGAAATTGCCAGAAGCAATTTCAATAAAAACAAGTATCTGCACAGCAAAATAAACTATCAGCACAGTGAACAGGCAACCTACAGAGTGGGACACATTTTTCCAATGTATCCACTTGACAAAGGTCTAATATCCACAATCTACAAGGAACTTAAGCAAATTTACAAGGAAAAAAAAAATTAAAAAGTGAACAAAAGACATGAAAAGACATTCTCAAAAGAAGACATTCATGTGGCCAAAAAACATGAAAAAAACCTCAACATCACTGATCATCAGAGCAATGCAAATTAAAACCACAATTAGATACCATCTCAGGCTATTCAGAATGGTGATTATTAAAAAGTTAAGAAACAACAGACACTGGAGAGGTTCAGAGAAATAGGAATGCTTTTACACTGTTGGTAGGAATATAAATTAGTTCAACCACTGTGGAAACTGTGTGTTATTCCTCAAAGATCTAGAACCAGAAATACCATTTGACCCAGCAATCCCATTACTGGGTATATACCCAAAGAAATATAAATAATTCTATTGTAAAGATACATGCACAGATATGTTCATTGCAGTACTATTTACAATATTAAAGATATGAAATCAACTCAAATGCCTGTCAACAATAGACTTGATAAAGAAAAAGTAGCATATATTGTGAAGGGAAAATAAATCTTAGGGCCCCCAAATCACTAAACTAAAGGAAAAGTCAAAATGGGAACTAATTAGAGCAAACCTGTCTCCAGTTCTACTCAAAGTCACCCCTCTGCTCACTGAGATAAATGTATATCTGATTGCTTCCTTTGGAAAGGCTAATCAGAAATTCAAAAGAGTACAATCATTTGTCTCTTATCTACCTATGACCTGGAAGCCCCCTCCCAACTTTGAGTCATCCTGTCTTTGCTTCAAGTTGTCTCGCCTTTCCAGACCGAACTAATGTTCATCTGGCATATGTTAATTGATGTCCCATGTCTCCCTAAAATGTATAAAACCCAACTCTTCTCTGACCACCTTGGGCACATATCATCCGGACTTCCTGAGGCTGTGTCACAGGCGAATATCCTCAACTTTGGCAAAATAAACTTTCTAAATTAAATGAGACCTCCCTCAGATTTTGGGAGTTCACAATATACACCATGGAATACTATGCAGCCATAAAAAAGAATGAGATCATGTCATTTGCAGGAACATAGATGAAGCTGAAAGCCATTATCCTTAGCAAACTAACACAGGGACAGAAAACCAAACACCACATGTTCTCACTTATAAGTGGGAGCTGAATGATGAGAACACATGGACACATGGAGGGAAACAACACACACTGGGGCCTGACGTGGGGTGCAGGGGAGGGAGAGCATTAGGAAAAATAGCTAATGCATGCTGGGCTTAATACCAAAGTGATGGGTTGATAGGTTCAGCTAACCACCATGGCACACAATTACCTATGTAATAAACCTGCACATCCTGCAAATGTACCCCAGAACTTAAAATAAAATCAAAAATAATAATAATAAAACAAAACTTCTGATAACTCAAAACCCAGAGTGTCTTCTTTCTTCCAAATGACCACACTAGTTCACCAACAAGGGCTTTTAACCAGGCTGAAATGGCTGAAATTACAGAAATAGAATTCTGAATATGGATAAGTAAGGAAGATAACCAAGATTCAGGAGAAAGTCAAAATCCAATCTAAGAAATCTAAGGATTGCAATAAAACAATACAAGAGCTGAAAGAAAAGACCCAATAGAATGCTGTCTTCAGGAGACCCATCTCACATGCAAGGGCACCCGTAGGCTCAGAGTAAAGGGCTGGAGACAAATCTACCAAACAAATGGAAGACAGAAACAGGCTGGAAATGTTATTTTAATTTCAGACAAAATAGATGATAAACCACAATGATCAAAAAAGACAAAGAAAGGCATTACACAATGGGAAAGAATTCAATTCAAGAAGACCTAACTATCCTAACCATATATGCACATATAACACAGAAGCACCCAGATTTATAAAGAAAGTTCTTAGAGACCTATGAAGAGATGTAATGACAACACAATAATAGTAAGAGACTTCAACACCCTGCTTACAATTAGGTCATCAAGGCAGAAAACAAAGATATTAAGGACCTGAACTCAACCCTTGACCAAATGAAACTAATAGACATCTATGGAACTGTTCACCTAAAAACAACAGAATATACACCCTTCTAATCTGCACAGGGCACGTGATGTAAAATTAACCACACAATTGGCCATAAAACAATCCAAAGCAAATTCAAAAAAACAACAAAACAAAAACAAAAATTATATTATCCACACTCTCAGGCCACAACACAATAAAAATATAAATCAAAACTAAGAAAACTGTTGAAAACCGTACAATTACATGGAAATTAAACAACATGTTCTTGAATCACTTTTAGATAAATAATGAAATTATGGCAGAAATCAAGAAACTTTTTGAAAATAATGAGAACAAAATACAACATACCAGAATCTCTGGGACATAGCTACAACAGTGGTAAGAGGGAAATGTATAGTGCTAAACACCCAATTCTAAATGTTAGAAAGATCTGAAGTCCACAGATTAACATGACACCGGAAGAACTAAAGAAACAAGAGCAAACCAATCCCAGAGCTAGCAGAAGACAAGAAATAACCAATATCAGAGCTGAACTAAAAGAAATAGAGATGGGAAAAAAAAATCAGAAAAGATTAACAAAGTCAGGAATTTAGTTTCTGAAGAATAAATAGGATAGATAGACTGCTAGTTAGACTAATAAAGAAAAAAATAGAGAAGATCCAAATAAACGCAATGAGAAAGTACAAAGATCCAAATAAACACAATGAGAAATTGCAAAGGGGATGCTACCAGTGACCTCACAGAAATATAAAAATCCCTAAGAGACTACTGTGAACATTTCCATGCACACAAATCAGAAAACTTAGAAGAAATGCATATATTCCTGGAAACATACAACCTCCCAACACTGAAAAAGGAAGAAATTGAATCTCTCAACAGAACAATAATTGTTCCAAAGCTGAATCAGTAGTAAAAAGCCTACCAAGCAGAAAAACCCCAGGGCTGGATGGATTCACAGCTGAATTCTACCAGATGTATAAAAAAGAGCTGGTACCATTCCAAATTATTCCAAAAAATTGAACAGAAAGAGCTCCCTAACTCATTCAACAATGTCAGCATCATCCTGATACCGAAATCTGGCAGAGATACAACAAAAAAGAAAATATCCTTGATGAACATAGATACAAAAATCCTCAACAAAATACTAGCAAACAGAATCCAGCAGCATATCAGAAAACAAATCCACCATAATTAAGTAGTCTTTATCCCTGGGATGCAAGGAGGGTTCAACATACACAAATCAACAAATGTAATTAATTACATAGACAGAACTGAAAACAAAAATCACATGATTATCTCAATAGATGCAGAAAATACTTTCAATAAAATTCCACATTGCTTCTTGTTAAAAACCCTCAGCAACCCAGATTTTGAAGAAACATACTTCAAAATAAAAAAACCATTGAGGAAAAAGCACAGGCAACAACCTACTGAATGAGCAAAAGCTGGAAGCATTTCCCTTGAAAGCTGGAAAAACACAAAAATGCCCTCTCTCACCACTCCTCTTCAACACAGTACTGGAAGTCCTAGCCAGAGCAATTAGACAAGAGAAACATAAATGGCATCAAAATAGGAAGAGAGGATGTCAAACTATCCCTTTTTGCAGATCATGTGATTCTCTACCCAGAAAACCCCATAGTTCCTGCCACAAAGCTCCTTGATAAAATAAGCAAGCTCAGCAAAGTTTCAAGATACAAAGCCAATGTACAAAAATTAGTAGCATTCCTATACATCAAAAATATCTAAGCTGAGTGTCAACTCAAGAAACCAATCCCACTCACAGTCATCACAAAAAGAATAAAATACAAGGAATACAGCTAACTAGGAAGGTAAAAGATCTCTACAATGAGAATTACAAAACACTGCACAAAGAAATCAGAGATTGTTCAAACAAGTTGTAAAAACATTCCATGCTAATGGATAGGAAGAATCAATATTATTAAGATGACCATATTACCTAAAGAAATTTATAAATTCAATGTCATTCCTATCAGATGAATAATGCCATTCTTCACAGAACTGGAAAAAAACTATTTAAAAATTTATATAAAACCAGAAAAGTACCTGAATCGCCAAGGCAGTCCTAAGCAAAAACAAACAAGCAAGCAAACAAACAAAAAAAAGCTAGAGGCAATACATTGCCCAACTTCAAACTATAGTACAAAGCTATAGTAACCAAAACACTACGATACCTGTGTAAAAATAGACAAATAGACCAGCCCAACAGAACAGAAAACTCAGAAATAAAGATACTAAAGATACTTTCTTAGTTGTGAATATGAGCTCTGGGGCTATTGATTTTCCTCTAAGCACTGCTCTATCTGTAGCCTATCTGGGTTTCAGTTTAAATTCAAATTAAAATGCTTTCAAATTTCACTACCATTTGCTATCTGAGTTATGGTAGTTAAAGATTATAGTGTTTTACTTCCAAATATCTGGGAATTCTCTTTTATTTATTTTTTTTAGTTTAATTCCTTTTCCCAGAGAAAATCCTTTTATTGTTCATTTTTTAATTATTTTAAGTTTGTTGGTAGACTTAAATGGTCTAGAATATTGTCTATCTAGCTGAAGTTTCTGCATACCTGAAGATAATAAGCAATCTATTTTGAATGGAAATGTTACATAAATATAAGTATAAATAAAGATTATGCTATTTGATAATTCTATTCAGATAATTTATACTCTTACTGATCTTGTCTCTATTTGTCTTATTTAGTATCAAAAGAGAATTGGTAAAGTCTCCAAAAATAATTCAATAATTTACTATTTCTATCAGTTTTCCTTTGTGTATTTTGAAGCACTCATAAATTGGCAATTTTACATATTTTTTTCATTTCTGATAAAATTAATTTTGCTGGATTCTACTTTTTCTAATAATAATATGTAATAACATAAGTACATTAGCTATCTTTTAACTAATTATGGCATGATACATATTTTTCCAATCATTTACTTCCAATGTATCCACATTTTCTTTCTATTTAAAGTAGTTTTAAAGTATAACGTAAGAACTTGTTATTTTGTATGATCTGCCAATCCCTGCACTTTATTTGGATTTTTAGACCATTTGCTTTAATGCAACAATTGATACGATTAGATTTAAATAAACTACAATCTTAGTTGTTTTCTACTGTTCTTTTTGTTCCTTTTTTTCTGTTTGCTGTTTGTATTAGAGGGACAGAACTAATAAAACAGATAAATAGATAGATACATAAAGGAGGGTCTATTAGGTATTAACTCACATGATCACAAGGTCCCAGAAAAGGCCATCTGCATGTTGAGGAGCAAGGAGAGCTAGTCCAAGTTCCGAAACTGAAGAACTTGGAGTCTGATGTTCCAGGTCAGGAAGCATTCAGCATGGGAGAAAGATGTAGGCTGGGAGACTAGGTCAATCTTTCTTTTCACTTTTTTCTGCCTGTTTTTCATTCTAACCATGCTGCCAGCTGATTAGATTGTGCCCACCCAGATTAAGGCTGGGTCTGCCTTTCCCAGCCCACTCACTCAAATGTTAATCTCCTTTAGCAACACCCTCACAGGCACACCCAGGATCAATACTTTGTATCATTCAATCCAATCAAGTTAACACTCACAAATTTAACCATCACAAGTCCACCTCTTGTCAACTTGAATGCATACACATCTTCTGAGATCATGCATAATCTTCAAATAAAGAACAATAATGTCATAATTATGCCTAACATAATACAACTGTCCTTCATACCATCAGAAACACACAAATCTCCAACCCAAATACTATTACATAAAGTTAACAATACTTAAATGCTGATATGAAGTCAATAAATCTTATGTCACATGATAAAGGAGAAAGGAAATAAAATGAACATATTTTCTTAGTACAAGTGTATACATGCACAAACATGTTTTTGACAACAGAAGGAGGAAATACTCATGACAATTACATCTTGTTCTGCAGCCTAGTGGTAAAAAACAGGAAGGCAGAAAGTGCTCAAATAAAAACAAACCAACAGCATCTTTTATAATTTGTTATTAGGTACCATTGAAATACATGTCTTCTGATTTTCATTACAATTTTCATGAGGTATAAGTTAAAAGGTGTGGAGAATATAATTTATTGCTATAAAATAAGTTAAAAAGACAATAAACAGGAGAAATAAGAGTTGAAGATTAATGATCATTTTTATTGATAAAATATACAGTCATTTGAGAATGGGTGGCTGAATTAGAGAAGAAATACTTCTTAGAACTAACATAAAAATAAGTGATCAAATCATGTAATTTAATGTTCTGAAATCATAGAAAACCCCACGAAAATTAAAAGTCATACACACACAGTCAGGATTTAGACATTTAGGCAGATGTTGAAATCTTAAATGAACTAGTGGGAGAGCAAGAGCCATTGTTTAAAAGACAATGAACCAGAAAGAGTCAAAGGGATACTGACAGTGTGCACACACACACATGCACACACACCTCTAAATGAACACATATACATATATTTGTACATATATACATATAGTATTTTACTAACTCATATGTATATGTATTTACTATGTATGTATGTGAATATATATCAATATATTAATTACATTAATACATATATAATGTGTATATATACATTATATATAATGACAAGTAATAAATTATATATATGTATTTCTTTTTTCAGGAGAAGTTGGAATAGTTGTTTGAAAGGATTAAGCATAAATCACCATTTTCTCAGGATATTATGGATATGAGAAAAATATATAAAAGGCACCATTTTATAATTTGTATTATTTTCCTAGGAGAAACTTACCAAGATTTTGTTTTCTGTTATGTGTCTTCATTGTTTGAAGTAATACTAACAAATGTGCATCAAAATATTTAAACTAAATCTATCCCCTAGGAAGAAAAGAAAATCTTCTCAAGTCAGAAAAAATCTGGAAACTTCTATGACAGCAATGAGAAGTGACATTTTGTTGAATTTTAATATGTTTGAGAAACTCTTCTAAGAACTTATGCGTATTAACCAATTTAATCTACACACAAAAACTTAAAACTATGCTTATGCTATTTTCTGATTGTTTATATGAGACAACTGAGGCCATAGACTGGGAGCAAGTTTTCTAATCTTCACTCATTATTGGTAGATGCTAAATTCAAAAGCAAACATAATAATTCTTAAGTTCTTTAACACTTTGTACAGTTATCTGTTAGTATCTGTGTGGTATTGGCTCTAGGGCTCCCTGTGGATATAACAATTCATGGATGCTCAACTCCTTTATGTTAAATGGTGTAGTATTTGCATATAACCTATGCACATTCTTTTATATACATTAAGTCATCTCTAGATTACTTATAGTACCTAATACTATGTACATGCTATATAAACAGTTGTTATGTTTCATTGTTTAGAGAATAATAATAATAAAGAAAAGAATCTGTACATATTCTGTGTAGATGCAATCATCCTTTTTTTCCCCAAATATTTTCAATCCATGCTTAGTTGAATCCATAGACATGGGACCCACATTTACAGAGGGCCGACTATACATACTACTATTCATATAGTTGTCACGTGAATCTTCCTGATGGTAGTATTAAAATTCTAGATTATTTGTATCTGCACAGTTGGAATAGTGTATGTTTTAGTTAGCCTCCAGAGTAGCTGGGACTACAGTACACACCACCACACCCAGTTAATTTTTGTATTTTTTGTCTAGAAGGGTTTTTGCCATGTTGCCTAGACTCGAACTCCTGGGCTCAAGTGATCCTCCCACGCCTCAGCCTCCCAAAGTGCTGCGATTACAGGTAGGAGCCACGGTGCCCCGCTTCTAAAGGTAAATTTAAAATATTTCTACTCCTTAACTCGGTTGTTGTACTTTCAGGTGCAACAACTTTTATCAATCCCTGTTCAACTTTTTTTTTTGTTTTTTCACTACACAGGATAGAAATGTGACTATGCTTTTGGGAGGCTATTAGGTTTTCTAACTGGGATTTTGAAAAACAAATTGAACAAATAGGAAACAAAAGCCATATTTAATGTATGTATTGTCTAGTCTATAATTTCATTTGATAGTGACAAAAATTAAGATCTCAAGATGTTAAACATTTACTTATAAGCATACAAGCTAATTAAATAAGAGTAGAATGTAATATTGTGTTGTCTACTTAAGTAATGAAGCTTTGTATTCCACAGACGTTTTGTTGTTCACTGTATTTTGTAGACATTATTTGTGTGATCCTGCAGATGTTTTATTATTCATGAAAAACAATCATGCAATTTGTCCCACGGTTTTAGGAATCTTTAGTTCTTTTCAAATTCCAGCTCTTCAAAATATATACATGCCAAGTTATTCTATTGTAATGAACATGAAGAGATAAAGACTTTGCCTCAGGCAGCTAAACAGATTATATTTGAAATTATTATTTTAGAATTATTTGTAGAAACATATTAAATAAATACTCTTCAAAACCCCTGCCAATGCATAGTAAACCTCAAAATAAATTGTCATCCTATAGCAATAGTACAATCCACAAAAGAAAAACTGTTTTTTTGATATTTTAGAAAATTAATATTATAATTATTATTGTTAAGATATCCAAATAGCTCCTCATTTATGCATTCTATATTAAAATGTCCCCACAAAGTACCATGACACACCTCAGAAACTATTATCCTCACAGATATTTCTCTAAGTACCACATACTCATATTTTTATCCTGGATTTTGATTTTACATAAATTGAATTATATTTTGGAACTCTTCCACTGTATGAAAAATAGGTCTATCATTTTTTTAAGTACAGCAGAATACTGCTAAAAAATTTTCCTCATAATAGGTATTACTCTGTACCAAATATTCTCTCTTTTATAAAATGCTGCAATGGATGTTCTTGAATATATAACTTTATATTTTGGTTCCAGTATTTCTGATAAATAGAAAGCATGTAGTTGGTGGATAAAATGATATGCATTTTATATTTGGTAGCCAAATCATCCGAAAGGGCTATCCATGTAAACTTTCAGCAACTGTGTGTGGAATGAGCGTTTTCTCATAACTTTGCCAATTCTCAAGTGTTTTTTAATTGGTTTAATGCTATTCCACAGATTTCTTAATTTGAATTTCAGAGGTCATTTGAGATCATGAACACTTTCACTATGTTTGTTTAGTTTATGGGTCATTGTATTACTTCTTATATTAACTGACTCATGTCCATAGTTAATGACAGTTCATAACACTTGCTCCCATTTATTCTGTGGGACTGAGCCCTTACTGTTTTGAAATAAAAATTTATATAATTGTGTTCCAATTTATTATTTGTAATATATATTGCAAATAAAGTATTGCAGTCATTTTTTTCAGGATGTCGTTTTTCTAAATGTTCTTATTATCTTTGCCACCTAAATGTTGATTTAATTTATATGATTAAATCCATCAATCTTTTTCTGTATAAATTCTGGATGGTTTGTCTTCTTGTTTATCAAGGCCAAAATATTGTTTAAATGTCTATATCTATACTATATATTAATATCTTTTATTGTGTATATCTACAGACATAGACTACTGTATATGTAAGTGCTGGTATCTATGTTTGTGTGTATACTGTTTTGTGAGCTTTTCATTCACCTGGAATTTATTTTGTATATAAATATATATATAAAACTTTATTTTTTTCTCAAATTGTGAGTCATGGTTTTAATATAACTTAATACAGCCCATAATATTTACCTGTAATATATATAAATCCTCATATACGTGGAATTTTCTATTCAGTTTAGTTTTTGAGCTAATTTTATTATACGAATTGAAAGCAGAATGCTGCAATAAAAGATTCTACTTAAAAAGCCTGCAGGGGATTTTTAGCCTAACCTTCTGCCGTTTAAGCGCTTTATATTTAAGAGTAATAGGTTAAATTATCACAAGTATTGTTTAGGCTAGGGTTTGCAGATTTCTTGGTAATGAATTTTCTGTTAAAAACTTAAAAGAATCCAGTTGATTTGGTTCAGGTAAATTCTACAGTAAAATAAACACAGCCAAAACATCTGATCATAATTTTAAACCTAAATATTCTTTTTTATTTAAAGGTATCTTTTCTTGGCTTTTCAGTCTCTACCTTTTTGAGTCCATCGAAGACCATGGGCCTCGACGAGAAGATTTAAAAAAAAATTCATAGCAAAATTATAAAAGTGCAAATAAATAATTGGATCTTTGACTCTTTTCTTGCATATATTATAGGCAAGAATATTGCTTTGGAGGTCCTCCCAGAAGGCTCTAAGATAAAATATTTTCTTTTCCTATTTAGTTTTTTTTTTTTTTTAATCAATTACCTTTTCCAAGGCTTTGATGTGCCAAATTAGTGGACTCCTAGTCAGTTTAGATAATAGCCCACATGCAGAGTGCTACCTTTCACAGAGCTGTATTCCTTTCCATTTTTTCTGCAATTGTCTAACTCTTCTCGGAGGTCCTCTCTGTTACCAAAAGCTGTAGATACAGCCACTATGTCCCAACATTCTGGTGGTTAGATAACAAGATCCATTGCTCCAGAGTCATTTAGTCTGGTTTCCAAATCATAACAGATGAGTGTTACATGTACCAAAAGTTTTGCCAAGGCATAATCAGAGCCATTACTTTTTAGCATGCAGTAACTTCTGTCACTGTCAAGTTCAATTGAATTCTCATTGTTTTGTCAATGCTTTAAAAATTAGTAGCTTATAAAATAAGTCTGTAAGAATATTCTATTATCATTTCAGTAGAACAGTAAGGTAAACAAATACATGTTATCCAATATTGCTATGTCCACAAGGAAATATATCATTTAGAAAGACAACACTGCACATCATTATTAGTTAAAAAATCACAGTTTTAGAATACAAAACCTTTTGAGATCATTTTCTCCTGATCTCTCGTTTCAGATATGATCAATTTGAGACCTTGAGCTATTAACCAGAAACCTTAAATCATGTAGAGATCATGACACGATTAGCCTAAATTTAAGTCTTTGTATCCTTAAAGAAGTTTGTGTTTACATAAAATATTCAGCTTAAAACTTTCAAATTAATTTCACATGGCCCAGTAAATAGAGTTCAGGGAATCAGTATTTTCTGTTCAATCCAAAGACTAGAAGAAAAACCTAAGAATGAACCCTGGATTACCAAATAATATGAAAAAATATACAATACTATTTATAATGAAACAAACTATTCCTATACCAAGAAGTCATGCTTTTGAAGAGGCTATGCTTCTTTCAGAATAAAAAATATTGATTCCAGCTGGGCGCAGTGGCTCACATTTGTAATCCCAGTACTTCGGGAGGCCAAGGCGGGAGGATTACTTTAACCTGGGAGTTTGAGACTAGCTTGGGCAACATAGTGTGACCCCGTATTTATTTTAAAAAAAGAAAAGAAAAGAAAATATTGATTGCTGGTTGGACCGTATTGTTCATCATCCTTGTCTGAATTCACTGCTGATGCCTAAGAACTATGTCATCTTTAATCAATTTATGAAAAGATTAAATATCACAAAGAAAAATAAAAATTACACTTCTACAAAGGAAGTGAAAAAAGCATATAAAGGTGCAATTGCAGTTGAGAATTATTATGAAGTTGCTTGCCAAAGAGAAGATTCACTGCAGAATGTTGCAACCTACAGCATAAAAAAAAGTCGAATGTATTCTTTTCCTTGGCAATTTATACTGGATTATACCCTGTCGCAATCTTTTTCAGAAAGATTTAATAAGGATTTATAACAGGGAAAAAGATTTTAATTACTATCTCTCAGATGAGAAATTTCTTCCATTTTAAGACAGATAATTTTAGGTCAAACTATATAATATAGTGTGTTTTAATTCCATTCCTATAAATAGTGCTATTTCAATATTTCACAGAACTATTCATGGATAAAACTTCTTCTCCTTGTAAGTACAGTGAGTTACCACAGAAGTATAGAATAAAAAGAGAGAGAGACAGAGACAAGAGAGAGAGAAGAGTATTTACATTATTGTCTGGGATGTTTTACTGATAAAGAACAGAAATATTGTACCTCCTCTCTGAAAAAAAAAATCACAATTATAGTATTTCCTCAATATTAGTAGTAATTGGCTTGTTTATAGCTTTAGTAACATATAATCTGTGAAAAAACAAATTGCATTATGCCAATATTTTCTTAATATAAATAATTAAAATTAGAGCACAAACTAAAATAGAAACTTTATTTTATATTCTTAACAAAAATGTAAACGGGTAAATAATAGATTTGTTAGTAAATATTGCAATAAAAAACCCACACCACAAAATCTGTACTCACTGAATGCATTTTCAGTAAATGAAGGAATGAACTGAACACTAAAATATTTGACTGGTTTTTCAGCCCAGTGATTTTCAGATGTTAAAGAATTTCAGTTGAAATTGTAATATTTAGATCTGGTTGTGTTTGGTTCAGGAAATATTCATAGCTTTATAGAAACCCAGTGCACTTCCTCAAACACCACCAGCTCATGGTTCACATGTCAATCAACTGGTGTCGGAGATAAAGAGGGAATTTGTAAAGGCCCCATTGAATGCTGCTGGCAGCCGCAAACACATAAGTAAAAAGAGTATTAGGAACCATTCTGTTTACAGCAATTAACTGGACCCAAAGCCCTGTCAGCAGTTCCGGTAGTGTGGTCCTTCTTTGTGTCTGTTCTTTAATATTCAAAACTTGTTCAAATAGTGTGAAAAATTGAATACATCCCCCTGCTGCAACTGATACATATGATAAACTCAGAAGCTACAGCTAGAATGATGCATATTAATGCATCCAGTAGCTATCAGCAAATGGAGTGTCTGACAGAAAGCAGTGGCTTCATGGAAATTTAGTGCTAGCAAATGTATTTATCTTCAGGATGAAACATGTGAATTTTAACAAAAATCCTCAAGCCAGCAATTAACTGGCCATCCAGTTGATAGCATTTAACAGTGCTAAACTCATTCTCTTAATAATACAGTGAATGTTGGCTCTCAGTTTTAACATTACATAGCCATATGACTGAGCCCTATATTGTACTTTTTAAGACCAAGTGACCATGTAAAGTAGCAAGGAAGGTGTTAGTTATGTGTGCCAATATCAAATAGTTGGCAGAGCACTCCAGTGCTGCCTATGGGTAATGTGAATTAGTGGATGCTCTTTACTTGAAATCCCCAAGATCATCCTCTTTCCACATACGGTTCCATTCCTCCTTGCAGCTTAAAACCACCACATACCACCTCAAAAAATTGTCACAGGGACCCCAAACTGCTCCCTGCCATTAACATATTTGTTTTCTAAAATATCTTAGATCTTTATTTAGTCTACCAAATCTTCATTTGGTACTTAACATAATATACAGAAAGAAAACTATCCTTTTATTGACTTATGGGATCACAAGAATATTAAGAACTGGTTCAATGTTCCAAAGAAGATACTTACAATAGAGCAGGAATTGATAAGCTAGTGTGAGAAATAAGCTCACTTTACCCTAACAGGTACGGTGACTTCATTTTCCTAGAAAAAGAATGAAGTGTAATTCCTATGTTCTTAGTTTATTTGTATATTTTAAAATATTTGATTACATTATTCATACTTTATTCACAAAGTTGTGTAATCATCACCATGGAAAGAAATACTGCATCCATTAGCAAGTACTCCTCATTCCCTCCTGCCTACAACTCCTGGCAACCACTATTCTACTTTCTGTCTCTATGCATTTACCTAGTCTGGACACTTCATATAAATGAAATCATATCTTCTGGTATTTCATGTCTGGATTCTTCCAATTAGTTTAATATTTTCATGGTCAGCCATGTTATAGAATATATCAATACTTCATTTTATTTTATGGCTGAAAAATATTTCACTGTATGGAGAGACATGACTTAGTTTATGAATGTATTCGTTAATGGGCATTTTGGGCTGTTTCCATCTTTTTGCTATTATGAATAATTCTTCCATAAACATGTGTAAAATGTTTATAAAATACATTTTCATTTTCTTGGGTATATACCTAGGTCTGGAATTGCTGGTCATATGATAATTCCATATTTAAAGTTTTTGTAGAACTGACAAAGCATTTTCCAAAGATGTTGCTCCGTTTTATATTCCCACTAAAATTATATGAGAGTTCCAAGTTCTCCCCATACTTTTCATCACTTTTTATTCTCTGATTTAAACAAAAAATCTTAGTCATCCCTTGGGTTTGAAGTGGTGTTTCATTGTGTTTTTGATTTGCCACTTCTTGGATAACTAATAATATTGTGCATCTTTTCATGTGATCTGATTATTGACCATTGATATATCTTCTTTGAAGAAATCTCTGTTTGGATCCTGTGTCCATTTTTTTGAAATTATTTTATTTTTGTGGGTACATTGTAGGTGTATATGTTTATGGATTAGATGAGATATTTTGATACAGGCATGCGGTATGTAACAATCATATCAGGTTAAATGGGGTATCCATCATCTCAAACATTTATTTTTTGTGTTACAATCACCATACTCTTCTAGTTGTTGTTCTTTTTTCTTTTTTTTGAGACAGAGTCTTGCTCTATTGCCCACATTGGAGTGCAATGGCATGATCTTGGCTCACCGCAACCTCCGCCTCCCAGGTTCAAGTGATTCTCCTGTCTCAGCCTCCCGAGTAGCTGGGATTATAGGCATGCACCACCACACTGATTAATTTTGTATTTTTAGTAGAGACGGGGTTTCTCCATGATGATTAGGCTGGTCTCGAACTCCTGACCTTAAGTGATCCACCCGCTTTGGCCTCCCAAAGTGCTGGGATTACAGACCTGAGTCATTGTGCCCAACCACTTTTAGTTGTTTTCAAATGTACAGCTAAATTATTTTGAATATAGTTACCCTGTTGTGCTAGCAAATACTAGGTCTTATTTATTCTTTCTAACTATTTTTTTGGACCCATTAACCATCCCCACTTCCACCAACTGTCTACTTCTCTAACCCAGCCTCCAGTGACAATTCTTATACTGTCTATCTCTCTGAGTTGAATCATTTCAATTTTTAGCTCCTACAAATAAGTGAGAATATGCAAAGTTTGCCTTTCTGTGCCTGGCTTATTTCACTTAACATACTGACTTCCAGTTCTATCCATGTTGCTGCAAATGACAGGATTTCATTTTGATGACTGAATAGTACTCCATTAATGTATATTTACTGTATATTTCTTACTCATTCATCTATTAATGGACACTTAGGCTGCTTCCAGTTCTTGGTTGTTGTGAATAGTTCTGGAACAAATATGGGAGTGCCGATATCTCTTCAGGACACTATTATTTTTTTCCTTTGGGTTATATACCCAGAAATGGGATTGCTGAATTTTACAGTATATCTATTTTTAGTTTTTTGAAGAATCTCCAAACTATTCTCCACAGCATCTCTACTAATTTATGTTTCCACCAACTGAGTGATAAGGTGCCCTTTCAGCTTTTGTTTGTCTGGGAAAGTCTTTATTTCTCCCTCATGTTTGAAAGATTTTTTTCAGATATACTATTCTAGGGTAAAATTTGTTTTCTTTGCAGTGTGTTAAGTGTGTCATGCCACTCTCTACTTGCCTTTAAGTTTTCAATTGAAAAGTCTGCTGCCAGATGTATTGGAATTCCATTAAATGTTATCTGTTTCTTTTCTTATGCTGCTTTTAGGATCCTTTCTTTATCCTAGATGTTTGGGAGTATATTAGTCCATTTTCAGCCTGCCAATAAAGACAAATGGGAGACTGGGCAATTTACAAAAGAAAGATGTTTATTGGATTTACAGTTCCACATGCCTGGGGAGGCCACACAATCATGTTGGAAGGAAAGGAGGATCAAGTGACACCTTACATGGATGACGGCAGGCAAAGAGAGGATTGGGCAGGGAAACTCCCTCTTATAATACCATCAGATCTCGTGAAACTTCGTTATCATGAGAACAGCATGGGAAAGACCTGTCTCCATGATTCAATTACCTCTCACTGGGTCCCTCCCACAACACATAGAAATTCAAGATGAGATTTGGGTGGGGACACAGTCAAACCATATCAGGGAGTTTGGCTGTAAATACCATGAGGTAGTTTTCTTTGGTTTAAATCTACTGGGTATTCTATAACCTTCTTGTGCTTGGATTTTGATATTTTCTTTAGGTTTGGGAAATTTTTTGTTATTATCACTTCAAATAAATTTTCTACACCCATCTCTTTCTCTCCTTTCTCTTTAAAGCCAACAACTTTTAGATTTGCCCTATGGGGCTATTTTCTAGTTCCTGTAGGTATGCTTCATTATTTTGTGTTCTTTCTTTTTTTTTTTTTTTTTTTTTCTCCTTTGACTATGTATTGTCAGGCAGCCTGTCTTCAATCTCACTAATTCTTCTGCTTGATCAATTCTGCTATTAAAAGACACTGATGCATTCTTCAGTATGTCAGTTGCATTTTTCACCTCCAGAATTTTGACTTGATTCTTTTTAATTATTTCAATTTCTGTGTTAAATTTATGTAATAGAATTCTAAATTCCTTCTCTGTATTATCATGGATTTCTTTGAATTTCCTGAACACAGCTATTTCAAATTTTCTGTCTTAAAGGTCTCATATCTCTTTTTCTCCAGAATTGGCCCCTGGTGCCTTGTTGATCTCATTTTGTGAGGTCATATTTTCTTGAATTGTCTTGATAATTGTGAATGTTCATCTGTGTCTGGACACTGAAGACTCAGATATTTGTTGTAGTCTTTGCAATCTGGGCTTATTTGCACCTGTCCTACTTCGGAAGGCTTTCCAAGTATCCAAAAGGACTTAGGTGTTGTAATCTAATTCACATTTGCATTAGAGGGCATCCCAAGCTGAGTAATGCTGTAGCACTTAAAGACTTGTAGAGGCACAACCTTGGTGGTCTTGAATAAGATCTTGATGAACTCTTTGGATTATCAGACAGAGACTCTCTCTTCCCCTACTTCCTTTCAACCAAATAGAGTGTCTCTCACTTTTCTCAGCTGCGTAGAGCTGGTAGTAGGCTGACACAAGCATCACTGTGGCCACTACCACTGGGGCTGTGCTGGGACAGATCTGAAGCCAGCATAGCACTGAGTCTTGCCCAAGGCCTAAAGTAACTACCTGGCTACCACCTAAGTTTTCTCAAATCCCTGACCTTTGCCCATTTTTAAATTGGGCTATTTTTCTTTGTATTATTAAGTTGTTAAAGTTCCTAATATTCTCTGCACAAGTCCCTTGTCAGACATATAATTTGCAAATATTTTTTCTTGTTTCTTAATTTGCCTTTTTACTTTAGCAATGGTGACCTTCAAAACCAAAACTTTTCCAAAAAACTGTTATGAACTATATGTCTATTTTATCTTGTTTTGGTGTCATATCTAAGAAACTATTATCTAATCTAAGGTAATGAAAATGTATAACAATGTTTTATGTAAGAGTTTTATTGCTTTAGCTCTTATAGTTGGATCTTTGGTCTATTTCAAGTCTATTTTTATATATCATGCAATGTAGGATTCCACTTCATTCTTTCCCATGTGGCCATCTGGTAGTCCCAGCATCATTTATTGAAAAGACTATTTTTTTTTTTTTTTTTTTTTTTTTTGAGAGAGAGAATCTCGCTCTGTCTCTCAGGCAAGAGTGCAGTAGCACGATCTGGGCTCACTGCAACCTCCACCTCCCAGGTTCAAGTGATTCTCCTGCCTCAACCTCCTGAGTAGCTGGGATTACAGGTGTGCACTACTGCACTCAGCTAATTTTTGTATTTTTGGTAGAGACGAGGTTTCACCATGTTGGCCAGGCTGTTCTTGAACTCCTGACCTCAGGTGATCCACCTGCCTCGGCCTCCCAAAATGTAAGGATTACAGGCATGAGCCACCACGCCCAGCCAGATCATTCTTTTATACGTTGAATTGTTTTGAACACTTGTTGAAAATTAATTGACCAACTATTAATAGGTTTATCTTGCACTGCCACTCCTATTCTATTGATCTATATGTTTAACCATATAACCGTATCTCACTGTCATGTTTATGGCTAATTAATAGTTGTGAAAAAGAAGATGTGCATCCTTTGACCTTGTTCCTTTTCAAAATTTTGTCTATTGTGTTTCCTTTGTGTTTCTATCTATACTTTAGGATCAGTTTGTCAACTTCTCCCAAAAAAGCAAAAAGAATTTTGATACAGATTGTGTTGAACCTTTAACTCAATTTATGAAGCATTACCATCTTAATAATACCTGGTTTTCTGATCCATTGACACAGAATATTCTTTTATTTATTTAAGTCTTCTTTATTTCTTTTAGTAATATTTTGTAGCTTCTGTTGTATATATTATTTCCTTTTTTATTAAATGTATTTCTAGATGTTCTATTTTATTTGATGCTATTTTAAGTTGCACTGTTTTATTTTGCACAGTTCACTGTTAGTGTATATAAATGTAATTAATTTTTGTGTATTTATCATGTATTCTGTAACTTTTATGGCTCATTTATTAGTTCTAACCATTCTCTATTTTTTTCTTTTTTTTTTAGGGTTTGTTATATACAAGATTATGTCAGCTGTAAATAGTTTTACTTATTTCACTCTAATATTAATGTTATTTATCTGTATTTGCTGCATATTTATCTGGATAAACCTTTAGTAAATATTGAACAGAAGTGTCCAAAGCAGATGACGTAGTTTTGTGTATTATCTTAGAAGGAATGCTTTACGTCTTTCAGTGATGTTAGGTTAGAGTTTATCACAGATGCCTTTTGTCATAGTGAGAAAATTCCCTTCTTCCTAGGTTCTTGAGTACTTTCAGCATGAATGTGTTCAGATTTTGTCAAATACATTTTCTGCATCTATTGAGATGATCATATGGGTTTGATTTGTCCTTTATTATATTTATATGGTATTTTAAACAGATTGATTTTCATATGTACCTGGCCATAGTATAAAATTATTATGGCCAAATTTTGGGAGTTTTTTTATTGCTTTTTCATAAGTTTTAAGAATGTGATATGTTTAAGAGTTCGATAGGTTTTGTTTTCTGTCATGACTTTGATTTTGGCATCAGGGTAATACAGGTTTATGAAATAAGTTGGGAAGTATCTTCTTTATTTAATAAAACAACAACTATATTTGTACATTTTATGGGGTACATGTGGCATTTTGTTTTATATATATAA
>NW_016806911.1:1117068-1137411 GCF_001698545.2 Rhinopithecus bieti | reverse complement strand
TTTTGCCCCTTTTTTTTTTTTTTTTGGCTTTTTTTTTTTTTTTGGAGAAATCTCTATATTGGCTCTACTAAATTGCATTCCCACCAACAGTGTATAAGAATTCCCTTTTCCCACAACTTTCAGAATCTGTGTTTTGTTTTGTTTTGTTTTCTTTTGTATTTTGATAATGGTTATTCTAACTAGAGTAAGATGATATCTCATTGTAGTTTTCATTTACATTTCCCCAATGATTAGTGATACTGAGCATTTTTAAATATACATGTTAGCTATTTACATGCTTTTTTTGAGAAATGCTTCTGTCTTTTGCCCATTTTTTAATGGGATTATTAACTATTTTGCTGTGGAGTTTTTCTGAGTTCCTTGTACATTCTGGATATTAGTTCCTTGATGGATATATAGTTTGAAAATATTTTATTTCACTCAACAGGTCGTCTCTTTACTCTACTGGTTGTTTGTCATGCTGTGCAGAATCTTTCTAGTTTAATATATTCCCATTTGTATATTTTTGTTTTTATTGCCTGTGCTTTGATGTTGTAGACATAAATTTTCCTAAACCAATATTCTGAAATGTTTTCTCTATTTTCTTCTAGTAGTCATTTGATAGTTTTAGATCTTATGTTTAAATCATTATATCATTTTGAGTTGATTGTGCACATGTGAGAGATAAGAGTCTGGTTTCTTTCTTCTGTATCTGAATATTCTGTTTTCTCAGCACTATTTATTGAAGAAGGTATCTATTCTACAGTGAATGTTCTTGGTGCCTATTTTGAAAGTCAGTCAGCTCTAAATACATATATTTCTTTCTGGATTCTCTATTTTTGTTCCATTTTTTTTTATATACCAATAGCATGTTGTTTTGGTGAATATAACCTTGTAATGTATTTTGAAGTCAGGTAGTGTGATGCTTCTAGCTTTGCTCTTTTTGCTCAAGATTGTTCTGACTATTTGGACTCTTTTTTGGTTTCATACACACTTCAGAATTTTTTGTTGCTATTTCTGTGAAAAATGGCATTGGTATTTTCCTAAGGATTGTACTGAATCTGTAGATTTATTCAGGTAGTATGGTCATTTTAACCATATTAATTCTTCTGATCTGTGAGCATGATATGTATTTCCATTTGTTTGTGTCATGTTCAAGTTTTTTCATCAGTGTTTTGTAGTTTTCCTTTTAGAAGTTTTGTTTTTAACTTCTGATAGAGTTTAGACATTTGCCCCCTCCAAATCTCATGTTGAAATTTGGTCCCTAGTGTTGGAGATGGAATGTGATGAGTGGTGTTTGGGTCATGGTGGTGGAACTCTCATGAATGGCTTGGTGCCATTCTCATGACAGTGGATGAGTTCTCAGTCTTAGTTTTTGCGAAGTTTCACTGTAAAAAAGAAATAAAATAAAATAAAAAATAAAGAGAGAGAGAGTCTGGCAACTCCCTCCTCCCTTTCTTTCTTCCTCTCTCACCATGTAATGCCTGCTCCCCTTCCCCTTCTCCCAAGAGTGGAAGAGTGGAAACTTCCTGATTGCCTCACCAGAAGCTAATACCGGCACCATGTTTCTTGTACAGCTTGAAGAACAAAATGAAAATTTTTTCCTTTATAAATTATTCAACCTCAGGTAGCACCTTATAGCAATGCAAACATACTAACCCCACCTCCTTGGCTAAATGTATTTATAGATTTTTATAGCTACATAAAATGCCTTCCTGATAACAGCTAATTCATTATTGGTTTATAGAAACCCTACTGATTTTTGTATGCTGATTTTGTATCCCTCAACTTTATTGAATTTGTTTATGATTACTAAGGTATTATCGTGAAGTCTTCAGATCTTTCTAAATATAAGATCATGTTGTCCACTGAGAAACAATGTGACTTCCTCTTTTACAATTTGGACTTCTTTTATTTATTTATCTTGCCTGGTTGCTCTGACTAGGAATTCCAGTATTATGTCAGGTAAGAGCAGTGAAAGCAGGCATCCTTGTCTTTTCTAGTTCTTAGAGAAAAGGCTTTCAGCTTTTCTCCATTTAGTATTTTATCAGCTGTAGGTTTATCATTTACGGCCTTTACTATTTGGAGATATGCTTCTTCTATGTCTAGTTTCTTGAAAGTTTTATCATACTGAGATGTGATCATATGGTTTTTGTCTATCATTCCATTGATGTGATGTATCACATTCATGTATTTGAATATGTCAAACAAGCCTTGCATCTCTAAGATAAATGTTATTTTATCATGGTCTGTTATCTTTTTGACATGTTGTTAGATTTGGTCTGCATGTATTTTGTTGAGCATTTTTGTGCCTATGTTAATTTGGGATATTAGCTAGTAGTTTTTAAAGATTTTTTTTATTGTGTTCTTGTCTGTTTTTGATTTCAAAGTAATGCCGGCCTCATAGCATGAACTAGGAAGAACTGCCTCCTTTTCAATTTTGTTTGGATAGTTTGAGAAAAGTTCATGTTAATTTTTGTTTGTAGTTTTGTAGAATTTGTCAGCACAGCCATCTGATGCTAGGATTTTCTTTGTTGGAAAATATTTTATTACTGATTCAATGTTGTTACTGGTTTGTTCAGGTTTTCTATTTCTTCTCAATTCAGTCTTGATAGGTTGTATGTGGCCAGGAATTTATTCATTTCCTCTAGGTTTTCTAGTTTGTTAGCGTATAGTTGTTTATAATAGTCCATGATTATCATTTGTATTTCTGTAATGTCAGTTGTTATATCTAGTGTTTCATTTCTGATTTTGTTTATTTGAGTCTTCTTCCTTTTTTCCTTGGTTGGTCTAGCAACATTATCTTTAAAATAAACAATTTTTCATTTTGTCATTTATATTTTTTTACTCTCTAATTACTTCTGCTCTGATTATTATTTTTTATTCTACTAATTTGGGGTTTGGTTTCATTTTGCTTTTCCACCTCCTTGAGGTGCATTGTTATATTCTTTATTTGAAATGTTTCTACTTTTTTAATGTATGCATTTATTCCTATAAACTTCTCTCTTAGAACAGTTTTTGCAGTATTCCATAGGTTTGTGTGCCATTTTCATTTGTTTTGAAATATTTTTAATGGTTTCATTTGCCCAGTGACTGTTCAAGACTGTTTTTAAAAATTTCATGTATTTGTACAGTTTCCAAAATCTCTCATTATTGATTTCTAGTTTTATTCTATTGTGGTCTGAGAAGATATTTGATATGGTTTTGAGTTTTAGAAATGTATCCAGACTTGTTTTGTTTCCTAATATAAGATTCTATCCTGAATAATGTTTCAGGTACTGATGAAAAGAATGTATATTCTGCAACTTTGGAGAAAACATTCTGTATATGTCTGTTAGGCCCATTTATTCCAAAATGTGGCTGAAATTTAATGTTTCTTTGCTGTCTGGATGATTTTTCTCTTGTTAAGCATAGTGTTGAAGTCCTCAACTATTATTGTATTGAGTCTATTTCTCCCTTTAGATCTACTAATATTCTTTATAGATCTATGTGCTCCAGTGCTGGGTGCATACATATTTATAATTATTATATCCTCTTCTTGAATTGCTCCTTTATAGGTCAATACATTATTATATAATAACCTTCATTATCTTTTTTTTTTTTTTTTTTTTTTTTTTTTTTTTTTACTATTTTAACTTAAAGTATGTTTTCTTTTGGTATAAATATAGCTAGTTTTGCTCACTTTTGGTTTCTCTTTATGTGGAAGTGCATATGTCCCTTTTCTTGCAGTCTAAATGTGTTCTTATAGATTAAGTGAGTTTCTTGTTGGCAGCATATAATTGGGTCCTGTGAGTTATTTGTTTGTTTTGTTTTATTGTTTTTTGTTTTTTAAATCCATTCAGCCAGTCTTTGTATTTTAAGTGGGAAATTTAGTACATTTAAACCCAAGGTTATTATGATGTTAGGTTATTATTGATGTGTTAACATATTATTAATATGTTAGTATTTATTCTTGTCATTATGCTCATTGTTGCCTGATTGAATTGTATATCCTTTGTTGCTTTCTTTGTCTCTTATTGCTTATTATTGTGGCTTTCTGCAGCAAGAACATATGAATCCTGTCACTTCTTCATTTCTGTGTTTGCTGTATCAGTGAGTTTTATACTTTCAGGTGTTTTCAGGATGGTAGATATTCTTTCACCTCCAGGTGTAGGACAACCTTAAGAATTTCTTATAGGGCCAGTCTAGTGGTGATACATTGCTTAGTTTCTGCTTGTCTAAGAAAAACTTTATTTCTCCTTTGTTTCTGAAATAAAACTTCGTTGGATATAGTATTCTTGGCTGACAGGCTTTTTTTTTTTTTTGCTGGAACTTTGAAAATATCATTCCATTCTCTCCTAGCCTGTAAGATTTTTACTGATAATTCCACTATTAATCTGAATTGGGTTCCCTTATATATGACTAAACAGTTTTCTCTTGCTTTTTTTAAGAATTCTCTCTCTCTCACTCACTCAATCTATCTGTTCCTCTCTTTGTTTTTTTGAACAGCTTGAGTATAATGTGCCATGGAGAAGAGATTTTTGGATTGCATGTATTTTGAGATCTCTGAGCTTCTAGTATCTGGTATCAAATCTCATGGTAGACTTGGGAACTTTTTGGTTATAATTTCATTAAGTAGGTTTTTTATGTTGCTTTGGTCCCTTCACTTTCTGGAACAAAATTTGTATATTTCATTGCTTTGTATATGTCATATAGGTTTTGTTCATTCTTTTTAATTATTTTTTCTTTATGTCTTTATATCTTATTGGTTCATTTCAAAAGATCTGTCTTCACATTCTAAAATTTGTTATTTTGCTTGTTCTAGTCTATTGTTGAATCCCTGTAATGAGTTTGCTCGTTTTACTTTTTGAATTCTTCAGTTCTAGAATTTACCTTTTTTAATGATCTCTAGCTTCCTGGTGAATTCCTCAGTAATATCTTCTTCTGTTTTTCTGATTTATTTTTTATTGGTGTGGTATTTGTCTCACTGAACTTCTTTAATAACATTAGTTTGAATCCTTTTTCTGGGATTTATAATTTTTTTTTTCTTTTTCATTGGTATCTGCTGCTAGATAATTATTCTGTTTCTTTGGAGGTGTTATATTTTCTTTATTTCATGTTTGTTATATTCTTGCATTAATACCTGTGCATCTGATATAACAGTTACTTCTTCAAATTTTTTGCATTGACTTTCATAAGGGAGGAATTTTTTCTAAATATGCATCTTGGTGTTTATTGGGTAGGACATTTTAGTTTTGATTCTGGTGCATGCAGTAGTGTAGTCACCATATCATTTTTTTTTCAACTGTTTAAGTGTTCTAACTAGTGTCTGTTATTCCCTTAGTGTCTTAGGCTACAGTTGTTAGCGGTAATTTGGGTGAGGTTTTGCTGGGAATGGAGACATCAGGGTGGTCAGTCTTTGGGTCTTTGGGCCTCAGTGGTGGCAATTGTGGGCTGAATGTGCCTGCCTTTGGGACACATGTTGGTATACTCAGGCATTGGTGTTAGTGGGTCCAAATGGACTAAATTTGGGGCTGCCAGGTTTCTTTCTCTGGTGATAGCAATGGAAGTGGTGGGTAAGGTGAATGAGCTGGTTCTTGGTACTTTGGGTAATATTGGCAATGGCAGTAGAGGTCGCAGGACAACTTTTGGGCCATGAAGTCACATAATGGTGTTAGTAGTACTGCAATGGACTTGGTGAGCCAGTCCTCATTCTCCCAGGTGGCACATTTGGATGGGTGCCAGCTGTGGTGAAAGCAGTAGACTAGATAAGTCTATTTTCTGTCTCTCTGGGGGAGTGCATGGTGCCAGTGGTGCATGCACAGGGTGGGATAATCCCCAAGTCCCTAGACTGTATGCTCAGGTACTCATTGGAGGTCAATGTCAGGCCAGGCAGGCTGTGATGGGGAGGGCAGGGTGATATCTCAGCCCCCCGGAGGAGTGCTTAAGTGGTTGCAGCAGCAGTGGTGGTGGGCAAGGGGAGCCTATCCACAGGGCACATGCAAGTGAGCTGTGGCTCTCCCCGCTGATTGGAGAGTAAAATTGCTGACAATAACTGCAGCCATAGGCATGTAATTGTAAGACTCTGGGGTGTATACTTCAGATCTCAGTGGTAGCAGTAGTGGCTGTGAAGGGCAGCAGCAGAGCATGACCTCAGAGTGTGTGTGTGATACCACTACTGCTGGGAGTGCAGGTTACTGTCTGTGCTAGCTGTCCCAGGTAACTGTTCTCAGGTTCTAAGGAGGACACACTTTGGCTCCCTTTGGCCTGGAGTAAGCCTCCTTTGTGCACTGCACTGCCCATTTCTCAGGGTACAATATCCTGTGTTTACTAGAGTGCTGAAGACCTTGCCATTCTGTGTGGTCTGAATAGTGTCACACATTTGCAGCCCAATGGGTGGATCTGACAGAAATGTCAGTGAGGCTCCAGGGATGTGGAGATGTAAGGGTTATTTGGCCCCATGGAAGAATGTAGTCTCATGCCGACTGACTTTCAAAATGGTAGTGTGTTGCAACTGCTTAGGCCCTGGAGGTATGTGAGACCTGGTGCGAGCTCCTTCTCTGGAGCAAAGCCATAATATGGTCTCCAGGCTACTCTCAGGGCCTGCTAGGGATTATTTTATGGCTAAGGTTGCAGGAGTCCATGGTGGGAATGTAAACTGCTAGGTGTCTCTCAATTGCCCTTTCTTTGCCTGGGGAACCTCTCTAGGTTCCCCGTCAATCACAGCGAAGTTGGTTGCCTACCTTCTTTCGCCTTCCGTGATTGAGGTATTCCCTGTCAATTTTCTGTTAAATTCCAGTGTTCTTTTAGATGCTGTATTTGAAGTGTGATTATTTACTTGTTGTTTTTGTTCTTCTTTGTGAAGGAGGTGAGTATTGTATGCCTCCAGTCAACCATCTGAAGTACCTTTCTATTCTATTTTTGGGGAACAGTTTGTGTAATTTTTTTTGTTTGATTCTTCCTTAAATGTTCAGTAGAATTAACAAATAAAGACATCTTGACCTTGGATTTTCTTTTTGAAAAGTTTTTTTTTTCTTAAATACTAATTTAATCTATTTGCTTGTTATATTTTACTCAGCAGCAATACACTGTTACATCTTATTGGGCTCAGTAGTTTATGTCTATAAATTTGTCAGTTTCATCTAGGTTTCCTACTTTATTAGCATAAAATTGGTATGTTAATGGTATCCCTTTACAATCTTTTTTAAGTCTCTAAGATCAGTAGTAATTACCCCATTTTTACTGCTGTATTTATTTATTTAGTCTTCATTCTGAGTACTGCTGATTTTAGTAATTTGAATTCCTTATCTTTTTGTGTTGGGGGGGAGCAGGATCTTGCTCTGTTGCCCAAGCTGGAGAAACAAT
Source organism: Rhinopithecus bieti (assembly GCF_001698545.2). Lineage (NCBI taxonomy): Eukaryota > Metazoa > Chordata > Mammalia > Primates > Cercopithecidae > Rhinopithecus > Rhinopithecus bieti. The sequence goes on along the minus strand of NW_016806911.1, from coordinate 1,130,088 downwards.
CATGGCTCACTGCAGCCTCAACCTCCTGGCCTCATGTGATCCTCCTATTTCAGCCTCCCAAGTAGCTGGGGTCAAAGGTGCACGTCACCTGTGTGCACCTAGCTAATGTTTTAATTAGCATGACTGGCTAATGTTTTTAAAGTTTTTTTGTAAAGATAGGGTCTCATTATGTTTTGCAGGCCAGGCTCAAACACCTGGGTTCAAGTGATCCACCGACCTTGGCCTCTTAAAATGCTGAGATTGTAGGTGTGAGCCACTGTGCCTGGCCTCCTGTCTTTTTAACTTGATCAATCTAGATATAAGTTTGTCAATTTATGAATACTTTAAAATATACTTTAAATATTTGTTGATGTTCTTTATTTTGACAAATTTTCTATTTTCTGTTCTTTATTTTAATTTTTTTCTATTCTCTCTTGCATTATATACACTCTAATTATTTGTATTTTCTTCCTTCTGCTTGCTTTGGTTTACTTTGTTCTTTTCTAGTTCCCTAAGGTGGAAGTTTTCTTATTCATTTGAGATATGTTTTAAAATGCAGCTATTTCCAGCTAGCAAATTGATCTAGGCATTGAGATAAATGAATTAAATAAAATTTGGTATGTTGTGTTTTTCTCTTTTGTGTATCTTTTATAATTTTCTCTGTGATCTCTTTTTTGTTCTATTACTTATTTAGGGGCAGAGTGTTGTTTAATTTCCATATATTTGTAACTTTCCCAAATGTTATTTTTCTATTATTAATAACCAGTTTCATTTCATTGTTGTTAGAGAATATATTTCACATGATTTTTATTCCTTAAATTTATTGAGACTTGTTTTACATATGATCATATGGCCTATTCTAAAATATTTTTAATCCGCCCTTGAGAAGAATGTGTATTCTGCTATTGTGAATGTCATATTTTTTAGATGTCTGTTAGATGTAGTAGATTTATGATATTGATCAAGGTTTCTATTTTTTATTTTACTTAATTTTTTTTGAGACGAAGTTTCGCTCTTGTCACCCAGGCTGAAGTGCAATGGAACAGTCTCATCTCACTGCAACCTCCACCTCCCAAGTTCAAGCAGTTCTCCTGTCTCAGCCTCCTGAGTAGCTGGGATTACACGCACTGCTGCTACTCCTGGGTAATTTTTTTTTTTTGTATATTTTAGTAGAGACTGCGTTTCACCGTGTTGACCAAGATGGTCCTGAACTCCTGACCTCAGATAATCCACCCGCCTCGGCCTCCCAAAATGCTGGGATTACAGGCATGAGCCACCATGCCTAGCCAAGGCTTCTATTTTCTAGCTGATCTGAACAGTCGTTCTATCAATTGTTTAAAGTAAGTGAAGTCTCTAACTACTATTGTTGAGTAATGTATTATGTCTTTCAATTCTACCACGTATGCTTTATTTATTTTGAAGCTCTGCTGAGAGATGCATGTTTTTTATAACTGTTTATCTTCTTGATAGATTCACACTTTCATCACTGTAGAATGTCTTCTTATCTTTAGTGTCAGTTTTCCATATTTGGAGTTCACTCAGCTTCTAAGATCTCATTATGTGAATGTTGGTAGACTCTGAGAATTTGTTCACTTTTCTTTTTTGTTTTCCCATTGGCTTCTTACAGCAGATAATGTCAATGGTTCCTTTTTCAAATTTGCTAATACTTTCTTCTACCAGATCAAATCTTCCATTGAACTACTCTAGAGAATTCTTCATTTGAGTTATTCTAATTTTGAACTCTAGAATTTATTATTTGTGTTGTATTATATGTATATGTAATTAATTATATTTATACATCTACACATGTACATGCACACACATACACACATTCTATTTGTTTTTTGTATTCTATTTGGTTAGAGATTGTGCTCACACTATGCCTTAATTCCATAGACATGGCAATGGTTACTTTCAATTTTATGTCTGTATCAGTAAAGATTCTCTAGAGAAACAGAACTAATAGCATATAAGGATATAAAAAGAAATGCACTATAACTGTGGGGGCTTATGAGATTGAAATTTATAGGACAAATTGGCAGGCTGGAAACTCAGGCAGGAGTTAATGTTGCAGTCTAGAGGTGGAATTCCTTTCCTAAGCACCCTTGCTCTTAAGAATTTTCAACTGAATAGGTGAGTTCCACACACATTAATAAGGATAATCTCCTTTACTTAAAGTCAATTGATTGTCAATGTTAGCTACATTTACAAAATAGCTTCCAGCAACACTTAAGATTAGTGTTGACCAAATAACTTATATTAAAACAGCCAAGTGGATACATAAACTAACCATCACAATGGTCATATTTATGATAGCTGATTTAAAGTGTTTGTCTAGCAATTATAATATCTAGGATATTTTAGAAACAAATTCTACTAGTATACGTTCCCATACCTTTGCACATACTTTTTAATTAAAGAATTGGACTTTGAAAATAATATACAAAATCTCTGAAAGTCATTTCACTTCATTTCCAGGGCTTCATTTTGTTATTGTTGTTGCTGTTATTGTGACCGCTTGTTTGGTGTCTTTTCTAAGCGAATTATTTAGAAACCATATTTTTTGTCAGATAAGGCCACTAAAGTACGTGCTTGATTAGCTGCAGGTTTAGACAACTGCTGCTGATTATTTTTGATAAACGCCATAGGGAAAGGTTGTTCTTCATGAGTAAGTTATGAATCAGGCTAAATAAAGAAAAGCCTAATAGAGAGATTTCCCAGAGAACTGCCAAACAGGTCAAATACTCACAGTTCTTTAGGGATGAAGTTTATAGGTAGCTTCAAATCTGTTATGCTCCTTAAAGTAACTTCTAGCCTACAACCTTTCATAGCTACTTTAATTGTGAAACTGTTGGTTTCTAAAATCATCATAAAGCTGAGGAAAGAAGGATGGTAATAAGATCAAAACTTCACAAAGTTTTGTTCTTACCAAGATTCACCTTTTTTTTTTTCTCTCATGAAAGGAAGGAGATTTATTGCAAAGCAAAAAGTACACACTCAAGAAAAGGGAGTGTAGACATACTCAAGAGAGAGTCATGCTCCACTATTTTTTTTTTTTTTAAGCCCTCCTCAGATTTCCTAAGTCTTTGGTGAATTTTCTACACTCTGAAAAGCTGGACAATTTTGCCAGTGTTTTCTTTGTCTTTTGGTGGGATGAATTTTTCAGAGATTATTCTTTCACCATTCTGTAAGGGGCTACCATATATTTTGTGTTGGAATTTGGAAGTGTGGTAGGTCTCACTGGGCTCTTCATAGGTTTGTCAGTGGTATTCTTCTGTTGCTTCTTACTTGAGATTTTTGAGCTTGGTTGGTGTCATGAGAGGTGTAAGGTTAGTGATAACCATGTCTATGCATGTTTGTGTCTTTTTACAATGTCAGACTTTTATTGATGTTAGTTTAATCACAAAAGCCACAAGCTACATATAGTTCCCAAGGAGGAAATTTTTCTTAGTACTTTTTATTCACTTGGTAGTCAAAGCTGTGGGCACACAGGTCAAGCCACTCCACAAGTAAATCAATATTGTGAACCATACATAATAGTACACTTATTCAATATATAAATGTTGCAGATTAAACATTGAACAACAAACAAGGTAAGAATTAACATCAAGAGAAAGAGTAGGAGAAAGGATTAACAAACTAGTCCATGGAAAGTGAAGACAAAAGGAGTCCTGGTCTGGGCCAGGGCGGTCCTTAGGTCTTGTAAGGAAGATTCCAGAGTCTTTGATGTGGCAGAGTCTGTGGCAGCAGAAGTCGAAGAGTTCTTATCACAAGTGACTGTAAGATGGTGCCAGTTAAGATGGTGCCAGTTAAGATGGTCATTTTGAGCTGTTGAAAGTCTTGCTCTTTTATGGTTATGGAGTCTTCTGGTGAGAACTGATAGTTGAAGAGTGTACTTGTTTGTGACCTTATCTGGTTGGATGTAGTCTTTATTTATTCTATTCATTTATTAAGCAAAATATCTTATCCTTGATGGGAAAGTCTCCTATGAAATATAAAATGGGATATTTATCTAAGATGGAATTAGTTATGTCAAGAATGCTTTATACAGTTGGTGGAATGTATTTTTTAGCTATTCTGATTAAGGATCAGCCTTAGGCAGGTTCTCTCTGGGTATCAGCAGATATAATGTTTGTTATTTGCCTGCTCTGCTTCCATATATAGTTTTGGATTCAGCACTGACTCCTGTCTCTGTGCCCCTGTTCTCTTCTCTCGGCTTCAAAAAGTGTTCACCAATACCTTCCAGCAATTCCTTTAACCCATCTCTATTCATGCAGGGATTAAGCACATTTGTACTTTGCACTCATCCCTTTAAAAATTTTATGTATAGCAAATACTTTGTATGTGCCCTGAAAAAAGGGGAGAGTGATCAAGAGGAAGCGTTCCTTGCTACCTTTTCCACCATAAGTTAAAATTTTGGTTCACAAGAGATACGGGAAAGACAGATTCAGGTAGAGTTTCTTGCCCGTTCTACACAGCTACTATTCTCCTCCTATAGTTGTGCCCTATGATGAACACTTCCTAGGGCTTTTCCAGTATTTTCTGTGAGTGTGAAGTGAGGTTCATGCATGGAGAAACAGCCTGCAAGAATGTGTAGAAAGTGGGAGAAAACTCATTTTCACACTTTCAAGTATTTTTATACTGTTTTGCCAGTCCACACTTGGCTTTCACCAAATTATCAACTTTTCTAGCTGATCTCTTCTTACCAGAGTCTGGTTGCGATGAACCCGAATGTGTACATGTTGTGCAATTTTCTTTTTCCATTTAAAAATACATATATTAGTATAAAGAGGCATTAATTTCCTTTCTAACTACCTGGTATTCCCTTTATAAACATACTACAGTTTATTTCAATCAGTTTTCAAGCAATGGCTATTTGAATTGTTTTCAGTCTTTTACAAACAGGGCTGAAATTAACAGCTTACTCACAATATCATATAGATGATAGATAATTAGATAGATAGATAGATAGATAGATAGATAGATAGATAGATAGATGTAGATCAATATTTTCCAGTGTAAACTTTAGATAGATTCTAGAAGGGAATATATCTTGTTATATATATTTGACTTTGGAAAGGAGTAATTTATTTACCTTTAAAAGAAACTAATCACGAGGAAAAACATGCATTCCCTAAAATTTAAATAGTAACTGGAAATATATAGACCCAACTTTGTGTAAAAGTTATCACACACATGCACATGTCTGTATCTATATTTCTATCTGTTTGTCTATGTAGCTATTATCTATTTATCTATCTATCTATCTATCTATTTACCTATCCATATAGCTATATGCAAATATTCATTGACTGTCTCTTTAACAATGAAAATATATTCAAATGGGAAATAGCCAGAAATACAAACTAAATGAGTCATAGAGGAGCACTTGTTCTTTAAGTGATTGATACATGTTACTGGCTTTAATAATTAAAACTTTCTGATATTCAGATTCAAAGTGAATTTTATAAAAGACAAAAATAATTTCAGAACTAGAGATCCAGGAAATCATCCCAATGCAGACTGCAATAATGTTAAAGTTTTAAAATAAGTGGTAAATACTAGATTATGCAGTAAGTGCTGTTACTTGAGCTGTTTACCATTAGTAGAAATGAGTGCTGCATACCCTGCAAGAATGTAATTTCAATAGATAAAACATATAGATGGGAAATAAGCTTTGAGAACTAATTGGTTGTTATTACCATTATAGGTAGTTTTTAGGTTATATATTTTTATTTCCTAACTTTTCAGTGAAAGCTTAAGATACTATCAAAATGATTCTTTTACAAACCTAACAATAATAACCTTCATTAATGTAAAATAGGAATAATGGAAAAACTCAGTAATGATTCTATAGAAGCTGTACTTTAGAAATATCAAGTTGTCTCTGTGGAGTAGGATAAATTGAATTTAGTGAGATAATTAATGTGAAAGAATTTTAAATTTAGAGTCTTATATAAATGTTGGTTATTAGAAAAAGCACAGAAGCAGCTAGTTTAGATCAGAGGAACACTAGAGCAATCCAGCTAAATACAAACTAAGTATAAAATTAAAAAAAAAAATTAATGACATTGTAAAATACCAGGGAAATTTGTTTATTTTATTTGGGCAGGATGGATAAAAGCCATCAGAAAAGACATCAAGTGATCTCTCCAGTATTATATTTCTGCTCCCTATGTTTTCTTGGTTTAAACACCACATCCCCATGCTCACGCACTTCCAGTGAGGTCAAGGTCTAGTATGCCTGGGTTGCGCCTGGGTTGTGCCTGGATTTTCAGATGACCTAGGCAGGAGCAATATAAATAATTACTCAATAGATCTTGGAGTTTGTGCTGTTAATCCAGACTCACAGAAACTTAGATCATCATTATCATCATCATCATTATAGATCCTAACTCATTTCTTTCTTGAAACAACTTTTTCATCTGGATCAATATTATCCACATTACAGAAGAAATAGAATAAGATGTACAAGAATTACTTAAATTATTCAAAATAACATTAGTACCACATGAAAAGGTCAGGCAGACTGACTCTAAAGTCAGGTGCTTTATGACTGAGCTCTTCTTCTTGAGAAGATTAACACAATTGGCTTACTAGGACTACTTTTTTTCTGACAGTTCCCAAACTAGTTGATCCAACACCCAGTACCCTCCAAATTCCATTTTACTTAGCCTTATTTCTCTACCTTCTGCTTATTTCTTACTTTTTCTTCCCCCATAATCATACTTTGCATTGCATGTTCTTGAATGTGGAATACTGATGTTTGACATTTTGTTGAATATCTGAAAATAATTTTCATCTTTATTCCTTTCTCAAGCATTCAAAAGACTAACAAAGGAAAGCATTACTGTACCATATTTAAAATAAAAAATCAAGATTAGTTGGGCCAAGCCTATCATGATTCAAAATTAACTACTGAAATATCTAATGCCAAAATCTATAGTCCAGGCACCTGTAATCTTAGCTACTTGGGAGTCTGAGGCAGGAGAATCACTTGAACCCAGAAGGCAGAGGTTGCAGTGAGCTGAGATTGCACCATTGCACTCCAACCTGGGCAACAAAGGCGAAATTCCATCTAAAAAAACAAAACAAAACAAAACAAAAAGCTGAAATCATGGTAAACAAGGTAATATAACAAGTAGACTCTGTTAAACAACAATTTATTTTCTCTACCAACAAAAGTAATTTTCCCATAAATAAAGTCAGAAAGGGTATATATAAAAATTACTAATTTCTGGCATTCATAGGAAGAGTAAATAACTTTCCATGGCCCAGCACCTGCTCTAATAATCTCTCCTCATAACTAGTTTATGCCTATCAGATTGAGAACAAGAGCCTGTATTCTTACTGACATTGAAAAATATGGTTAATTATCTGATTTCTTAATTGCAAAATTAACATCTTACTTGACTAATATAACTCATTTCAAAGTTAGGTAATTCACTTGAAGACAAAAAAAAATTATCCATGGAAAAGCTCAGAGGAAACAATGATATATGATATTTTGTTTCTATTTGTACTTCAGTTTTTTAAAAACGACTCTTAAGGAAACTGTGTCTCCAAGGAATTTATCTATACACATACCCAAAGAGGTTTTGGACGGGAACTGTGTCATTGATTTTAGGAAAAGAAAAAAAAATCCCAGTACTTTTTGACAATAATTTCTCTACTTTTCTCAGTGAGTTATTTTCATAAGGCTTTATCTTATTTACTTTTTACTTTATATTCACCACAGTTGTTGTTTGACTGTGTTCCCACCCAAATCTCATCTTGAATTGTAGTTCTCATAATCCCTATGTGTTGTGGGAGGGACCTAGTAGGAGGTAATTGAATCATGGGGGTGTTTCCCCCATGCTGTTCTCGTGATAGTGGGTTCTCATGAGATATGATGGTTTTATAAGGAGCTTTCCCCTCCTCTTGGCTCTTATTTCTCTCTGCTTCCCTGTGAAGAAGAGCCTTGTGCCGCGATTGTAAGTTTCCTGAGGCCTCCCCAGCCCCAGAGAACTGTGAGTCAATTAAACCTCTTTTCTTTATAAATTACCAGTCTTGGGTGTTTCTTCATAGCAGAATGATGACAGACTAATACCCCAGAAGCAACTATAGCAACACATAACTTTTAAAAATAGTCAGTAAAATATGCTCACAAGAGTAATCATTCCACGTGCTATTTATCTAGATAAGCTTAGGCCTTTGATTCCTCATTTCCAGCCCCATGCTTCCCTCACTACTCCTAGTAGTTCATTAAGGTGCTTTTCCAGCTTTATCTGCAGCACATTGCTAATGAGCATGTTCCTCTGCTGAATCACCACCCTAACCCTAGTCCAAATGACCATCATCTCTTGCCTAAGATTACTACAATGATTTTCTTTCTGACTATTCCAACTTCATACACTCTTTTACCTCTTCTGCAATGTGTTCTTTATGCTTTATTCTTTTGAAACAAGAATCTGATGTCATCCCTCTTTTCTCCATATGCTGCTCTTAAACAGTTTACTACCATAGTAACTACACTTGTCAAAAGATCAGTTTCCATCCCTTGCTCATTTACCTCTTAATCCAAGCCTCAAAAATGCATGCTGGATTGGTATAACTAATTTACAGGAATGCACTAGTGTTATAAGAAAAATCTAAGGATATTGGGTTCTATTTGGGAAAGACTGACTTGTGTTGATAAAATGTTGTAAATAAAAGCAATTATTCAAAATGGCCTTAACTAATGTGTCCCTTTTCACTACACAAATGAATACAAATACTTTTAAAAAGTCATAAAGGCAGATACTACAGCCCTTGTTTCTGCAAGTGGTCCTAAGGCTATTGGGTTTTTTACTCCTTTCTTCTACTATCTATTACAGGTTTTCTTCTCATTCAATGGAATTATTTCATTGGGATTCTTTACCTAGTGGGTATAATCAAAGCTTCCGTTTTCCAAGATCTAAACCTTAGTGATACTGTTTTACTATAGTCTCCCACACAGTGGCTCCTAGATACAATAATGCACCTTAGAGGTATACTAGGACTCATCCATAGTTCTGTTATTTACTCTTAATAGTGCAAATAAAACACCTCAAGTAGTATAATAATTTATTTGGTTTCCGGTTCTGTCAGTGGTATGAGAGATTAAAGTGACAAAGGGCAGCCTCAGCTTCCACCTTAATGGAATCAGTGGGACTCCTGGTGGAATCAGAGTCCACCAATCTTTGTTTGTTTCATTTACGTTAATATTACTTTCATTGATCTGTCTCTGAGTTTTCTGATTCTATCTATTCTCAATTCTTTAATAAAAATGAATGTTCCAAATAATATTAATATTTAATATTGATTTAACACTATACATGTGCCACTTTTCTAAGCATCAAACATTAACTTATTTCAGCCTCCAAATGATTCTATGAGATAGGTATTGTTACAATCTCTAATTTTACAACAAGCAAATGGAGGCATGCAGAGGTTGTTACTTGTCATAAATTAACAAATCCCAGTGTTAGTTCTGAGACTGGAATCCATGCTAGCTGATTCCAAAGTCAAAATCCTAATGTCATGCTTTGAGTTTAATCATAAAAATACCTCTGATGCAGACTTTTCACAGGTGCACTATTTCCTCCGGGATAATGTCCAAATGTGTATGGAATTGGTTCCTTCCGGTGGGTTATTGGTCTTGCTGACTTCAAGAATGAAGCCACAGACCCTTGCAGTGAGTGTTACAGTTCTTAAAGATGGTGTGTCCAGAGTTTGCTCCTTCAGATGTTCAGATGTATCCAGAGTTTCTTCCTTCCAGTGGGTTCGTGGCCTCACTTGAATTCAGGAGTTGAGCCACAGACCCTTACCAGTGAAGGTTACCAGCTCTTAAAGTGGTCATCCAGAGTTAGTTTGTTTCCTCCAGGAGGGTTGTGTGTCGCTGACTTCAGGAGTGAAGTCGCAGACTCGCTGTGAGTGTTACAGCTCATAAAGGGAAAAAAAAAAAAAAAAAAAAAAAAAAAAAAAAAAAAAAAAAAAAAAAAAAAAAAAAAAAAAAAAAAAAAAAAAAATAAAGGGCGGACCCAAAGAGTGAGCAGCAGCAAGATTTATTGTGAAGAGTGAAAGAACAAAGCTCCCACATCATGCAAGGGGACTCAAGTGGGTTGCTGCTGCTGGCTTGGGGGACAGCTTTTATTCCATTATTTGGCCTTGCCATCATCCTGCTGATTGGTCCATTTTACAGAGTGTTGATTGGTCTGTTTTTACAGAGTGCTGATTGGTGCATTTACAAACCTTTAGCTAGACATAGAGCACTGACTGGTACATGTTTACAGAGTGCTGATTGGCATATTTACAAACATTTAGCTAGATACAGAGTTCTGATTGGTGTGTTTACAAATCTTTGGCTAGACAGAAAAGTTCTCCAAGTCCTCAGCTGACCCAGAAGCCCAATTGGCTTCACCTCTCACAAATACCTTAACATCACTTACAAAGATGCTTCTCCAGTTACGTATTTCTACATCCTCCATATGTTTTACTTACAGACCTACTAAATTATTTTTATTTTCACAAAGTTTCTAAGAGTCTTGGTGGATTCTGAGTCTTTACATAGCTGATTCTCTCTTCCAAGGTCTAATTTCTTTACATCTTAGCTCAAATGGCTTACTTGAGGAGATCATCAACCTCAGACATATGAGGGTAAACTATGGGTTCTTAAAGCATCTCAAGCATCTTATCTTGCAGCATCCACCTAGTTCTACTATAATTGTATCTGTTTCTCTTTATATGCTGTAAGGTTTGTGAATGTAGGCATCTCATCTCTCTCATTTTATTTTTACAGTTTAATAGAGGCCTTGGAACATAGTAAGTATATAATCTGCAGATATTAATTCAATAGCTCAATGAATAAATCAATGAAGAAATAAGGGGATGTGTCCACTGAATATCATAGGTTGTATCTAGTGTTAAGTCATAGGAAAAATTTACTAAATTTATTTACTATCAAATTCACAACAAAGGGCTTACAAAAAATAAAAGAGAATTAAAAACCTCTTCATATGTTTATTGTAGTTCTCTCAGCTTTGTAGAAATATGCTGATTTTCAGAGAGCAAAATAGGTATTAATAATGTCTATGTAGCTCATTATTTTAAAATTTTAGGAAGAAAAAATAAGCATTTTATTATATTTTGTAGAGATATATAGTGGTGGCATTTATGAATGTGACTTAATTATTTACAGCTGTACATATACTAGAGGCTGTAAAATAAGCCAAACTCAAAGGCGCTATGTTTAATGAAAAATGCTAGTTTTAAATCTTACTAATTTACATTTGATATTTTATGAGCCTCATATGCATGTAGAACTGGGCTAGGTGTCATGATGGGTAAAAAGTATAAATCACAATCTCTATATTTTTCGTATTTGCTGGAAAGCTGTGATAAAAGAAACAGGATACAGAGTCACGTTTAATCTCCACAAATGAAAGTGATAGAAGATAAATGCAGGTAAATGTCAGAGAACTGAAAGAAAGACCTGCAACTGACAGAAAAGCCTTTACAAGGAGATGAATTTGGGTGGAACTGGAGAGTGATAAAGATGTATATAGTTAGTGAGGAAGTAGTAAGATAAATTAAGTATGGAAAGTAAGTAGCCTATCAAGGCTTCTAAATATTCTGTAGAGAATGGACAGTTTTAGACCAGGAACAAACACGTGGACACCTGTCATAGATTTGGGAGGAAAACAGTTCACCTTGCATGGCGATGGACCATGCAACATCCTTTAAAAGTCTTAAGATTTTTTTCACCACAAAGATGACTGAGGCAGCCTTCAATTAACTGGACAAATCAGATTATTCTATCTTATGTCATGTTTGTTATGATTAATTGGAAGCTGCCACAAAGTCATTTGAAAGAATTGGCTAAAATAAAATTCTTACTTTACTAACAGATGATGGCTATTTTTGACCTTTTTATCACAGAAAAGCATAAAAGGGCTTCCAAATTTTCATCATGCGTTGAATTACATGGGATAATTGAGCATTGCTTTCTAAAATAAGTAAAATTCATAGGACAACATTTAATCTATGTCAATTTTTATGTGCATGAGAATTAATTAATTCACCCATTTGACATTTCTAACTCAGGAGAATTCAGAGAAGCTATGGGCTAAAATCACAACTTTGCATTGTTCCTTTTCTGCTCAACTTTAGCCCTTTACTTCTCATGTACATATAAAATGGAATAATGATAAATTGTGTGGAGGTGCTTAGTGAGAAGAATCAATTTTTGTATCCTTTGCAAACATCGACCAGCTAATTCTATATGTCCTCTCTCTTCCTCAGACTCCTCAGAAAATATTTAACTTAAATGATACAAATGAAATGAATTGAGCTATCTGCTTCAGTAAAACTATTTATCCTTTAGTAAATGATACGTTTCTTAGGACTCTTTAATAAGTAAAGTTTAAGTTACATATAATTGTAGAAGTAGAAAGAAGATATATTTTTATTTGTTCTATTACTGTAAGCCTTTCCAGGAACATTTTATTTTTTGTGGAAAGCAATAGTTTTTTTATATTTTATCATCATTCTTTATAATATTTTCTAGAAGGAATAGTTTTAAATTAAATTCTTTGTCAGCTTTAATATGAGTTTCAAAAAAAATCATTTGATTACAATCAAAACTATTAGAATAAGGGAGGAGATAACCCTTCATATTGTCTTATATGCAATTTCTGCCTCCAAAGAAAGAAGAAGTAAAAACTAAAAGGCAGAAACGAAACCCACAGACAGACAGCCCTGCGTCATGCCCTGGGCCTGGTTAAAGATCTACCCCTGACCTAACCAGTTATGTTATCTATAGATTTCAGACATTGCATGGAAAAGCATTGTGAAAATCCCTGTCCTGTTCTGTTCCATTCTGATTACTGGTGCATGCAGCCACCAGCTACATACTCCCTGCTTGCTCCATTGATCATGACCCTCTCACGTGTACCCCCTTAGAGTTATAAACCCTTAAAAGGGACAGGAATTGCTCACTTGGAGAGCTCGGTTTTTTTTTTTTTTTTTTTTTTTTTTTTTTTT
>NW_016806911.1:1103756-1114847 GCF_001698545.2 Rhinopithecus bieti | reverse complement strand
ATTCTCCTGCCTCAGCCTCCCGAGTAGCTGGGACTACAGGCGCCCGCCACCTCGCCAGGCTAGTTTTTTGTATTTTTTAGTAGAGACGGGGTTTCATCATGTTAGCCAGGATGGTCTCGATCTCCTGACCTCGTGATCTGCCCGTCTCGGCCTCCCAAAGTGCTGGGATTACAGGCTTGAGCCACCGCGCCTGGCCGAGAGCTCGGTTTTTAAAGACATGAGTCCATCGATGCTCCCAGCTGAATAAAGCCCTTTCCTTCCACAACTCGGTGTCTGAGGGATTCTTGTCTGTGGCTCCTCCCGCTACAAAAAGAAATAAAATACAGAAGTTTATATGGTTATATAGCAACCCATCACAATCTTGCTTGCTGCTCCAAATGCATATACCCAAGCAAAAATAAATTAACTTAAGTCAGTCAGCTAGCTTACTTTTCTCCCAAGAAGATTCCCACAGCTGGACTTCTAATGCAAAATACAAATAACAATATTTAAACACAGATAGTGAATTTCAATTAAATGTGGAGAAATAAACTCATGTCTCAACTTCCAATCACTGCATTTACTTTTTGTAAAGCAAGATAAGGGAAAGTGATTCACATAAGCAAGAAGCAGTGATGGTGAGCCATAATAGAAAAGAGCTTTCAGCACATTTATTAGAAAGAGCAAGCAGATGAGAAAGAATGGCCCAGACTGGAGGAAGTACCAGCCTAAAATTGGTTAGGGAATGCAGTTGAGAGGGAAACCCATCCATAATCAATGAGGAAACCAAAAATTAAACAGGTTGTAAAGTTTAGTGAGAGGCAAGAAACAAGTTAAAGAGATGGACAAGACAACTCAATATTATCATAAACCTATTTTTATATTCAGATGTTTAAAAATCAAATTATCTTCATCATCACAAATTTGATCACCTTTGGAATTTGAGAATATAAGAATGATGGAGAGCCAACAATGAAAATCTTAATTTAAAAGAATAGTGGCTAATTTACATTGGTTACTATTAAACCAGTCTGAAACCACAATCATTACAACAGTTTGATAGAATCTCAGAAATGGTCGGATCAATTATTGGAACAGAATATAAAGCAAGAATCAGTCTTCAGCATGCAAAGTTCTATAGTGTACACTAAAGATTCTTCATTTCATTGGCAAGTTCAATTACTACATACTCGTATGTCAAAATTTGTCCATGTATGCTTGCACCTTTCTTAATTTCTATAGGTGCCCTAACTTCATTTTCTTGACTGACTTTACCTATATCTGAAAGTGGGTTTGTTAAATATGTCCACTGAGATTATCTGTTGTCCTTTTATATTGAATAGTTTCAACATTATGATTTAATGTTATTATTCAAAGTGTATGAAGAATTTTGTTGTTAATCTGTTGGATTTTATGTAAATCTTGTTAAAACGCTATTATAATTTGTTTAATGCTATTATGGGTAATTTTGTTTTTAATTTTAATGTTATAGATTCTGCTTTTATTGATATTGAAATTTGCTTGAAATATCCTTAGTCACAGTTTTATTAAAATTCCCTTGGCCATTTTGTTTCTTCTGTTTGCATATTTTAGGGGAAAAGAGGAAGTTTATTCACTTAAACATTATGATTTTTTCTGTTTTGGGAGTCCTTAATAGTTACTCTAAATTTCTCAAGTGAATTCTCTGCAACTTAGTCCTAATTATATGTTTTAGTACTTACTTCTCTCATCACATTTCTTATATCTATGTCTTCTCTTTTCTTAGATTTAAGTAATTATATTTTAGGATAAATATATGGGATATAAACTTTATGAGTCCTCACTTGCCAAAAGTGCTTATTTTGCCTCGTCTTGACCAAAAGTTTGTCCAGCTATGGGATACTAATTTAAAATATTTACTCTCAGAATTTGAAGGCAGTGTTCCACCATTTTCATATTGTGTATTTCAGGTAAATTGTCTACAAACTGCCATCACTTCATTCTCATGTAAATGTAGTCTCCTATTGTAGGACATCTAGTACTTCCTGATTATCTTTTGAATTTAATATTTTTTGTGTACATATTAATGTGTTTATTTCAAATTAATGTTAATAATTTTGAAAGATACTTTGGTGTCTTTCCATGTTTTTTATAAGCTTTGGCATATATTTTTTAATTATGTGTTTGTATTTGTGCATGGATGTTGCCTTATATCCCTCTTGTTGGATTTTCCCATAAATAGTAAATGGATATTAAAACATTGGATTAATTATTAACCTCTCAAGTTTGTCAGAATTTGTATCTTTGTCGTATTGAACAATTTTCTAATAGGACTCCTCAGGTTTTTTATGTAATTAATACGATAACTAGTTATGCAGTTATACTTGTCAATTCTTTTATTTTCAAGGAACAACTTCAAGAGCATTCTCCCCTCTCTCTTTCTCTCTATCCCTTCTTCTCGCCACTGGTTCTTCTTGTTCAAATATATAAAATCTCTTGGTTTTCTGTGAGGCTAGTATTTTAAAGCTGATTATTTTCTGTTAAAATATATTTTATTTTCTTTCTTTTGGCTTGAGGATAGTTAATTCCTCTTCAATTTGCTGTATACAATACTGTTGATATTATTTTTTAACCATAAAATAATTTATCCGTACAAAACAAGTACATACACCAAATTTTACAGGTTGATGAATTATCACAACATGGATATTTATGTATCCATAAGGCAGGTCAAGAGGGCATTGCCAGCACCCCAAAACTCCCCACTTCATGTTCTCCAAAATTCATTCCTGTATATATAATCCAAGATAAGTACCATCTTGACATTTTAATTAAGATAGATATAAAGATTTTTTTATCTAATATGTAAATATCTAAAGATCATCATTTAGATTTGTTCTTTGAAATTGATATATTAATAGATGTAATTATGTAGCATGGATTGTTGTGGGTGTGTTATCTTTCACTCAATATTATATTTATGTGATCTATCCATGCTATTGCATGCTGTTCCATTTAGTTTATTTTATAGTTGTATAAGAATCCATTTTATGAATATACCACAATGTATTTATTAATCTATTGATGATGGAAATTTGGATTATTTCCACTTTTTGACAGTAATAAACTGTGCAGACATAAACATTATTAAACACGTCTCTAGAGAAAGCTGGCAGTCATGTGCAAGTATTGCCGTATTTATCTCTCATCCATAGGGTCAGCAAAGGAATTTCCCAATGGCTTATTCTCATCATAGAAAGAGAAGGTTTTCTGGATTTAATCTGGGTTCAACATCACAGCATGTGAGGAGACAATTTTTCCCAAATTGTGTAATTAATTACCCTAGTGGCTGCTCTGTGGGCTTCTCTCACTCTCCTCTTCTTCTGAAACTGAATTGGGAATCTGAGCTATTATTTTGGAAAAACTCACTGTGACTTGTATGCTGCATGGCATTGTACTTTTTTCAGCTGTTAATGGCATTTCTTTTATATCAGCAATTTTTTGAATATTCTTATTCTTCAATAACATCCTTTCTAGCATTTTAACTCTGCTACAAGTTTTGTCATATATGTATGTGTGTGTGTGTATAATTATTCTTTTTTTATGAATCATTTACTGGGTAACAGAACAGGCAAATAAATTGACTGTCACAGTAATTTTGAAGCAGAATTAAGGGATTTTTTTAAAATTAGTGAAGAAGGCTTGAAAAGAAAACAACAGCAACAACCAACAATGATAATAATATACCGACATTAGATGTGCCGGGGAGACCCTAACTCAGCGGCGCTAGAGGAATTAAAGACATACACACAGAAATATAGAGGTGTGAAGTGGGAAATCAGGAATCTCACAGACTTCAGAGCTGAGAGCCCCAAACAGAGATTTACTCACACATTGATTAACAGCAAACCAGTCCTTAGCATTGTTTCTATAGATATTAAATAAACTAGAAGTATCCCTTATGGGAAATGAAGGGATGGGCCGAATTAAAGAAATAGGTTGGACTCGTTAACTGCAGCAGGAATATGCCCTTAAGGCATAAATCACTTGCTATTGTTTGTGGCTTAAGAATGCCTTTAAGTGGTTTTCCGCCCTGGGCTGGGCGGGCCAGGTGTTCTTTGACCTCATTCCCGTAAACCCACAACCTTCCAACTTGAGTTTTAGGGCCATTATGGACACATCACAGGGCTGCAGAGATTTTTTTTTTTATGGCCAGTTTTGGGGCCATAAAAATGGAATAATATGCCCCCTTAGGAATATCCAGCAAATGGGATATATGGTTGAATGACTCTCAGCATCTGTTCCACCCTTCTTCTAGTGTCCTTCTATACTGAAGGGGCAGGACAACTCAAATATGGATTTTTCTTTTTTCCAGACAATCTTACAGCTGGGAGCTTGGATATGATTAAGGAGGAGGCTTTGTTTTTTTGCAGATGTTATTTCTCTTCTGCTGCACTGTTGAGGAAGTAATGAATTTTCCTGAGTTTCAAAAGTAGGACACAAAGATCGTCCCTAGACCTAGATGGTGGTTTAGCTACTTATAATAGTAGCAGATATCTTGATATTTAGATCATAGACAAAATAGTGTGTTCTTGTTTCAATATATTCAGAGGTAGCTTCCTTATTTCCCTCCTTTTAGTTGTAGCAAAGTAACAACAGCCCTCTTGGATCAGGCTGGCAATGTTAATCTGAAAGTCATTTCAAGATAGAGAATATTTATCCAGCTCTTCTAAAGATTGTGTAAAAAATCTAATATTTGGCATTAAATTGCTTTCTACTTTAATATACTAGCATTTTTTCTATTTTTTGCAACTTAACCTTGACTTAAAAAGTGTTTGAAACTTTAAGAAATGATTGCAAGCAACAAACCCTCAAGGACACAAATTAAGAACTTCTATCACCTGATGGAGTTTGTAGGTAGTGATAACTTGTTTCCATTAGAAAAAAAGATTGCTGTTAAAAAAAAAAAAAAAAAAGGAAGAAACAAAAGCAAAAAAAATATAAAAATCATGAATAAATTTCACTTATGTGATTGACTCCCTCATCATTACTCACCATGGCATTCAGAGGGAAAAGGATAACTTAAAATATTTCCTTTAACTAACTAGAATGAAGTGCCTTTTGACACTAAGGCAATGAAAAATACATACATTCAAGAGTAATTAGTTGCATTTATCTCTGCTGTACAGCTTAAGTAAATAAAATGATAAGATAATACCTTGGCTTTATGTGTGATTAAAGGACCAACAAGTTTCTATTACTTCCTTAAACCAACCATTTTTATTGTAAAGGCATAAGACTGAAGTAGTCAAGTACAGTCAAAGTTACAGCCTGTGGGTTGTTGAATTACTATGATGAATTCACAATGTTTTTTCAGATCTCCTATGTAAAAGTTAGGTGTTACTTGAGAATGATTAAGACTCAAAAAACTGAAATAGGAATGCTTAGGCAATTATATGATTTCAAGTACTTATGTCCAAAATTCCCAGAGCTCTTTTGTCGGGATACATAGTTTCTTCTTCACTGTCTGATGAATCACACTCTCCCTTTTTCAGAGATAATAATACCTGAGGAAGGGGATACCTATTTCCTTTCATGTCTCACATCTGCTACCTTTCCTTGCCATCAGACCTCCAAACACAAAACAAATGACTCATTAAATAAAAGTTAAGCAAAGGAAAAAAAATCCACATACTGTAAGAATTATATTTTGATGAATTTTATCAAGAGTACCCAAATAATATACGTGCAAAATAAAATTTAAATGTGCTAAAGTAGGTCTAAAAAAGAAAATTTTGGATCAAGTCATATTTGTCAAGATGGTACATTTATTAGAGATACTGCATTATGCATTTCAGCTCAACTAGCTAGAAATATTTCTGTATCCTTGCTCAATTGGGAAAGTCCAACCTAGATTCAATAGTGGACAACATTAAAAAGGGTTGAGATACCAGGAGTTCAAGTTTAATGTTGAGGAAGGTATCCAAAACCTTTAGAGGTGTCACATTTGATTTATACTTTAACCCATTAACTCAGTCTCATGTAAGCCCCACCAAAGGGAAAGGAGGACAGTTTATTCTTGAGGTTTTAGTGAGGGAAAACTGTAGTGATTGCAATTTGTCAGCTGTGGATTAAGTGGGAGATTACAGAACATAAATACTTATTCTCATTTCTCAAGGGATGATGCAAACGTAGAGTTTGAGAGATTAAAGGCCAGAATTTTAGCAGTTAGCATACAATGTAGTAGGTTCCAAGGGTCAAACTGATTTTGTCCAAGTGATCACTGGCAATTATTAATTGATTATTGTGCTACTAGGAAAGAAAATCCACTATAAGAAATTACAGTCTAATTTTATTTCTATAATTGAAAGCAACAACAACGACAGCAATAACAACAAAAAACTAGTTATGGCAATGGGAACTTAATCTGAGCGGTAAGACAGACATTTGTTATCTTTCATTTAGTTCCAAGTCTGATTCAATTTGCAGCCCCAGATACTCTCAAATAAAGATGGAAATTGATAGTAATGAAGGTCTCTAAAATATCCCACAACTGTTTGCTCTAAATATTCTTAGAATGCCTAAAGGTATAAACAGAGGTTATTTATAAGATGACTAGACTCACGGAGTAAATAAAATTCCCAGAGCTTTCAAAAATTATTAGACACTAGCTCTTTGTTAACTCAATTATTGAGTGACTCAGGGCACCTTTCTAATCCATCAGTTAAAGTAGAAGTCAAGGGGGTTGAATAATAAATGAACTTTTGTTTAGATTAATCTCACAGAGACTCCAGTGAGTTCATGACCAAGCTCTAGTAATTTGCTCCAAAATTAAATATTCAACCATCATACAAAGAATAAAAATTACACAACTCACACACAAAAAAATTTTTAAGCTTTTGTAAATATGTTATGCTGCCTGCTTTCTTACGGGGCATATCTAGAATCATTCAGTGAATCCTTGGTAAATCATCTAACATTTCTACTCCCAAAATCACTGGATTCATCCTTCTACATTATATGAAGGAATTTTTGGCATTTCAACTCTATTCAGTTTTGGCCAACTGACCATCTGAGAGAATACCCACAATGCTCCTTGTCTTGTGTAAGTAAGATTATAAAAGGAGGTGGTGACAACTTGAGTGCCAGGAACTGATCATTCGTCATAGTTAATTAAGAACAACACCATTGCCTGTAGGAAATTCCTGAGGTTAATGAAAAACTTCAAAAGTTTAAAAGAGGAAAGTGTGCTGATTTCTGTAAAATCTCTGTTTAATTCCACTCTTTTGATAATAAAAAGATCAAAGATTTTTTGATAATTATTTTATTTATTTTGGATAATTACTTTTGAAAATAATGAAGAAAAACTACCTAAATCTTGGTTAACAAATGGGCAGACATCCAGATTCAAGAAACAAATGGGCAAAAATCAGAATGAAGGCAAAGAAATACATAACGAGATACATAATCAAGTAGTCAAAAGTGAAACAATTTGTTTTTGTTTTTGTTTGTTTTGTTTTTTGCAAGTAGCAAGAAGTAATTTTAATGTATAAGGAACCTCCCTAAGACTATTGCCAGATTTCTTAGCAGAAACTTTCCAGACCAGCAAGGAGTGGAATGGTGGTATTTTCAAAGTGCTGAAAAGAAAAAACAAAAACGAAAACAAAACCTGTCAGCCAAAAATACTGTATTCATCAAACTATCTCTCAATTTAAAGAAAAATACTTTCATAGATAAACAAAAGTGAATTCATCATGATTAGATCTCCCTTACAAGAATACTAAATGGAGAGTTTCAGGTTGAAATGCAAAAATGCTTGTAAGTGACACAAAAGCGTATGACATATAAAGGTCACTGGTAAAGGTAAAGCCATAAACAAATACAGGTATGATAATACTGAAATGATGGTGCATAAGTCACTTTTAATATTGGTACAGAAGTAAAATAAAAAAGTATAAAAATAGGTATAACTATAAAAATGTACTGTTGAAGAGAATAAAAGATATATAACTAGTGATATCAATATTTTAAAGCATGAGTGAGGAGTAAAAAGTAGAGGTATTCATTTATTTAAAATTAAGTTATAAACTAAAATATCATGTTATTAACTATAATATGTTTTAAGTAAGCCAGTTGGTAACCACATAAAAAAGTATAAAAATTGCACAAAGAAAATGAGAAAGATATCATAAGATGTCAGTAAAGATTACCAGTGAAGTACACAGGAGGACTGAAAAACAAGAAAAGGGGAACTAAAATGTTTATAAAACAGGGCCTCACCTTCTTTTCCTGCCTGGAATACAGTGATGCAATCATAGCTCACTGCAGCCTTAAATTTCTGGGTTCAAGCAATGCTCTCGCCTCAACTACCCTACTAGCTAGGGCTATAGGTACACATCACCACACTCAGCTGTTTTTCTTTCTTTCTTCCTTCTTTTCTTGTTTTCTTCCTTTCTTCCTTATCTTTCTCTCTCTCTCTCTTTCCTTCCTTCCTTCCTTCCTTCCTTCCTTCCTTTCTTTCTTTCTTTCTTTCTTTCTTTCTTTCTTTCTTTCTTTCTTTCTTTCTCTCTTTCTTTCTTTTCTGTCTTTTGTCTTTCTCTTTTTCTTTTTTTTTTTTTTTTGTGGAAATGAGGTCTCGCCATGTTGCATAAGCTGGTCTCAAAGTTTTGGCCTAGAGTTATCCTCCTGCCTTGGCCTAAGTGAACAGATTCAATTCTCCAATTAAAAAATTATAGAATGGCTGACTGTATTTAAAATATATATATAAAACAACATCCAACTATAAAGTATAAGTCTCTCTACAAGAGACTCACTTTATTTTTATTTGTTCTTTTGTTTGTTTTTTGTTTTGATACAGGTCTCACTCTGCCATCCAGGCTGGAGTGCAGTGGTGCAATCATGGCTTACTGCAGCCTTGACCTCCAAGCTCAAGTCATCCTCTTACTTCAGCCTCCCAAGTATCTGAGGTCACAGTTGTTCATCACCGTGCCTAGCTAATTTTCGTATTTTTTTATAGAGATGGGGTTTTGTCATGTTGCCTAGGCTGGTCTCAAACCCCTGAGCTCAGATGATCCACCTGCCTCAGCCACTCAAAGTATGGGATTACAGGCATGAATAATCGCACCTGGCCTTGACTCACTTTGTTTTTAAAATCACGCATAGCCTAACTATGAAAGAATGAAAAAATATATATTCAGTAAGCAAAAACAGCCAGAATGGCCATAATGACATCAGACAAAAAAGGCTTTAAGCCAAAACATGACACAAGAGACAAGAGGAACATTATATATTGATAAATGGGTCAATTCACAAGAAATATATAACTATTATAAATATACATACATTCAATGTCAGAGCAGACAAATATATAAAGCAAACATTGATAAAACTAAAAAAGGAAATAGCAAGACAATAATGGTAGCATATTTCAATATTCCATTCTTAATAATGGATAAAATAACCAGACAGAAAAACAAAAAAGTAAAATTTAACTTGAACAACACTCCAGATCAAATTAACCAAAGACACATATAGAGAACATGCCACTCAACAACAGCAGAATACATGTTCTCTTCAAATGCACATAGAACATTATTTAGAATATATAGTGTTTGGTAACAAAACATGTTTTAACAAATTTAAGAAGATGGTAATCATACCAAGTACATTTTCTAATATATATGGAATGAAACTAGAGATTGACAGCAGAAGAAAGACTGGAAGATTCACAAACACATTGCAATTGACAATACATTCTTGAACAACCAGAGTCAAAAAGAAATCCAATGGGAAATTAAAAATCATCTTGAGACAAACTAAAACTGAAACAGAAATCACCAAAACTTATGAGATGCAGCAAAAGTAGTAGCAAGAGAAATGTTTATGGTAATAAATCTCTACGTTAAAAACAAAGAGAGTTATTAAACCACAAACCTAACTTTACACCTCAAGGAACTAGAAAAACAAAATAAGTCCAAGACAAAAGAAGAAGGAAATATTAAAGATTAGTATAGAAATAAATAAAATAGATACAAATAAAATGATTAAAAAACAATGAAAATTAGGTTGTTTTTGAAAAGACCAACAAAATTGACAAACCTTCGGCTAGACTAAAAAAAAAAAAAAGATAAGACTCAAATGAATAAAAGCAGAATTGCAAGAGAAGACATAATTGATGTCACAGAAATAAAAAAATGACAGTAAGAGACTGCTATGAAAATTATATGCCGACACATTGAGTACCCGAAAAGAAAATGGAATAAATTTCTGAAGCATAAAACCTACCATTTATAATAGCATTAAAACCTAAAATATATGAAACCAGATTTATCAAAATATGTGCAAGATATGCACGTTAAAACTACACAGCATTGCACGTAGATATTAAAGAAGACCAAAATAAATAAAGAGAGACCATGCTCCTTGGTTGAAACAGAATATTCTTAATAATCCAGTTCTCCCCAAAATGATCTATAGAGCTAAGGCAATCCCAATCAAAATCTAAGCTGGCTTTAAAATAGAAACTGAAAAGCCATTTAAAAGTTCTTGTGAGTGCAGATGGTTGGTCTGGAGGTATGATTCTCACTTAGGGTGCGAGAAGTCCTGGGTTCAAATCCCAGAGGAGCCCAACATTTGGTTCAAAAGTTCTTGTGAAAACAAAATAATCTAGCCAAAAGTATTTTGAAAGAGGAAGAAATGTGAAGATATGCACAGTCTGTAGCCAGACACAAAAAATTACATATTGGATTTTCATTTTATGAAATGTCCAGAAAAGAAAATATATAAAGAATACCTAGCCCTGTGATTTCCTGGTCTGGGAGTAGAAAGGATACTGACTGTAAAGAGGCATTAAGGAATTTGTTTAAAGTGAAGAAAGTACTCTAAAATTGGATTGTAGTTATCATTGTGTCACAAATATTTGTGAAAACAATTGAGCTGTTTGCTTATAATAGGTGAATTTTATAGTATTTACATTATACATTTATAAAACTGTTTTAAAAGTATTTAATAAAGCTGTGTCATTAAAAGATCAATAATCTGCCATTCCTAACATGTTTAGTAAAAAAACATGAAACATGCACCATAAGAATTTTAAAAGATACTTATTGTCAGGTTAATTATTTTATTTTAAAA
>NW_016806911.1:1081099-1102755 GCF_001698545.2 Rhinopithecus bieti | reverse complement strand
AAAAAAAAAAAAAAGATAAGACTCAAATGAATAAAAGCAGAATTGCAAGAGAAGACATAATTGATGTCACAGAAATAAAAAAATGACAGTAAGAGACTGCTATGAAAAATTATATGCCGACACATTGAGTACCCGAAAAAGAAAATGGAATAAATTTCTGAAGCATAAAACCTACCATTTATAATAGCATTAAAACCTAAAATATATGAA
This sequence comes from Rhinopithecus bieti, assembly GCF_001698545.2. Lineage (NCBI taxonomy): Eukaryota > Metazoa > Chordata > Mammalia > Primates > Cercopithecidae > Rhinopithecus > Rhinopithecus bieti. Next base: position 1,102,545 of record NW_016806911.1, on the reverse strand, counting down.
ACCAGATTTATCAAAATATGTGCAAGATATGCACGTTAAAAACTACACAGCATTGCACGTAGATATTAAAGAAGACCAAAATAAATAAAGAGAGACCATGCTCCTTGGTTGAAACAGAATATTCTTAATAATCCAGTTCTCCCCAAAATGATCTATAGAGCTAAGGCAATCCCAATCAAAATCTAAGCTGGCTTTAAAATAGAAACTGAAAAGCCATTTAAAAGTTCTTGTGAGTGCAGATGGTTGGTCTGGAGGTATGATTCTCACTTAGGGTGCGAGAAGTCCTGGGTTCAAATCCCAGAGGAGCCCAACATTTGGTTCAAAAGTTCTTGTGAAAACAAAAATAATCTAGCCAAAAGTATTTTTGAAAGAGGAAGAAATGTGAAGATATGCACAGTCTGTAGCCAGACACAAAAAATTACATATTGGATTTTTCATTTTTATGAAATGTCCAGAAAAGAAAAATATATAAAGAATACCTAGCCCTGTGATTTCCTGGTCTGGGAGTAGAAAGGATACTGACTGTAAAGAGGCATTAAGGAATTTGTTTAAAGTGAAGAAAGTACTCTAAAATTGGATTGTAGTTATCATTGTGTCACAAATATTTGTGAAAACAATTGAGCTGTTTGCTTATAATAGGTGAATTTTATAGTATTTACATTATACATTTATAAAACTGTTTTTAAAAGTATTTAATAAAGCTGTGTCATTAAAAAGATCAATAATCTGCCATTCCTAACATGTTTAGTAAAAAAACATGAAACATGCACCATAAGAATTTTAAAAAGATACTTATTTGTCAGGTTAATTATTTTATTTTAAAAGCAAAGACTATTTTTTTTGTTTTCAAATTAAGTTAGAGAATCACCTAGCATTATAATTCTCTAGGAAAATACGAAATTGTGACTTAAATAAATAAAAAATCTAAAGACCGTAACTCCAGAAAAAGAAAAAATGATGCACAGAAATTCTTACTCCAAATTTTGAGTCCCAGCCATTTTTAAGCTTTTTTTCAAATCCTTTTATATTAGCTAATTTATAATATTTAATGGGTCCCAGATTATATAAAGCTTATTCTATTTGATTCCAAAATCTGATGGAGCACAGAAAACAATCACCACAATATCAATGAGAAGAAAATACAGCAAGATGTTATTTAGGAATGTTGGGGGAACCTATATTACAAAGCTGGGATATTGAATTCATTTTATATTAAGAATTTAATAAGCTCTTCTGAAGATGAATTTATTTCATGAACATTTCAGCTTATAAATATAATTATTCTGTGAATGGTACAGAGTGAAAAATTTAATGGTGGTCTTGACAGTGATTTAAAAATTCTATAAAATGTATATAAACATCTGTATAGATATGTACATATACCATACAAGTGTTGGGTTTCTTTTACTGTGAGGCATCCACATTAACATTTAAAATTTAAAAAAAAATTTTTTTCAAGCATATAAATGGTTTAACATTTGTTTCTGGAAATTCTAACAACTGAAACTAGACAAGAAAACAAAAATAAGTATTGTGATTATTGAAATAAAATAAATATATCCTTCTATTCATTGGTGATATGATTATTCTATTGAAGAGAACAATGTTCACATTTAAATGAACAGCATTAATGTGATACACAACAAAATAGTAAGCTTATGGCACAGAACTTTTTTGAGAGGCAAATATAGAAAACAAAGTGTTATTACCCTGATGATATTTTTATAAGAGAAAACCCACTAATCTGTTGATTGAACAGAATTTCTATCAAAATCTCAATATATATTTTGACTTAATAATTCAAAAAATATTTATAAATACTCAATTAGAGGAGATAAAATTAGATTATTCACTGAATGACTTTGACACAAGATTCTAACAATTCAGGGAAATTTAAAGTTAGATTCCTCCCCTGCATTTACTGAAAATTAAATTGATTTCATAGCAAGTATATATATGTGATAAGAGAATTGTTACAAATATAGAATATTATATGCAAATATGTATAAAAGTTTGGCTGGAGAAGAACTGCCTAGTCGTGACACTAAAAGTGGAGACAATTTAGGAACCTATTTAAATATGTAAAAATTAATATTAAAAAGCAAATTTGTTTTCAAAATTATAATAAATGCAAATAAAAGCATTATTATTTCATAAAGAGCTCTTACAAATCAATAAAATTTAACTCGTAGAAAAGTGGAAAAACGTTCACTGAAAGTAATCTTATAAAATAAAGAATTTGAATATTAATATGCATCTAAAGAAGTGTTGCACCTCAATTGTCAAATTAATACATTTTTTAAATGACAAGCTGTCACATTTTTCTGTTCAATAATCAAAACTAAAAGTATGTTGCAATATCCAGCAGTGACTACAATGAACTGATATGGGCACTATCCTACATATTTAAAGAACTAAAAACTGGCAAATTTTCTGGTTTTCTACTTGGCAACTTTTAAAAACATTTAGCAAATGGAATGTGCATTTGTTTTACTAAACTATTCCTTTCAATGAATTAATCCTAAATAAATAATAAAAGTATGACACAGTTACATGGATCTTTATAAATTATGTTTATAGGAGCAAAAATTAGAACTATACAAGAAGTTAAACCTGTGTTAAAGAGTCATATTTCCTCCATACAATGGAGAACTGTGAGCCCATTAAAATGTGAGAGACTATGTAGTGATCTCTAATACATAGTCAAGTGTAAAAATAGGTAGCAAACCAAAATTATCTTCTCCCAATTTATGTGTGTACAAATCTATATATGCTCACATGTGTGTGCATAAATCAGTATTTCATATTAATATAAAATGTCTAGGTGAACCACATGTTGACTGTGGCTTTGCATTAGGTTTATTTTTATTTTTGTGTGTGTTTTGTTACAATAGAATTTGTATATCAGGAAAGAAAAAAGTAAATATGTTAAAGTTAAAATGTCTACAAAGTACAAGAAATATGAATTAAGGAAAAGTACAGAAATGGAATCCTGAGTCCTATAAAGAATAACAATAATAATATCTATTGTGCCCCAAACTTAAAATTCCCCTTTTGACCAATTTCTCACCCTGTGTGTTTTAAAAGTCTTCTTTTGATATCCACCTCTAATTTATGTTGGATTAACTGAGGTAAAGACACAGGCACATTTATCTGTGTCATTTGTATCCTGGCACCTCTCTCTATTTGTCTCAACATTAGACTGTCTTTTTCATTTTCTCTTTAAAAGTCAGGTAACTAGTGATAACCATGTACAAAATATTAAATATATAATTCATGACAATTACAGGACAATTTTCTGTGGATACAATATATCTACAATATAATTTACCCTCTGAGAGTTGCCAGTTGAACAAAAGAGTTTAAAGTTATTATATTGCCTTGTCTATGTCCTTATTTCTGTCTTGCAATGCAATTCACTTTTGGATTCTTGCCTGTATTCCTCCAACAGATCAAGCAACATCTAACTAAAAGCTTGAGAATCTGGACCTCTAATTCAATTCTTGTACATTTTCTGAAAATTAAACTTGAGAAATTGACTTTTATTGTAGACTTGATCTTAGATTACTGTCCATGATCTCTGGAGTTTTTACACTTGCCACTGGGATCCTAAATTTGTCCCCTTCCTAGTCTATCGGAGAAGTACACCCAGAACATTGGGGAATAATAGTAATTAATTAAAGACAGAGGATACAGCTTATTGAGACACAATACGTCCTCTAAATTAATGACTTGGGAAATGTATTTTTATGTAATCAACAGAAGCATTGAGTCTCTATTACCTAAATTATCTTTATTTGATTAGAGACATTGTTAAAAACTGTATGCTTTGTAATAGTTGAACCCAATATTTTCAATATGTGAAAAGTGACTTTAGTCCTTGAATAGTATTTATTTTTGTTACAGCTACACAAATGTATGCCAAAACTGTTTTCTAACAGATATTGTGGTAATTATTTGATAACAATTACAAATTGAATGGTTTTAATTTAGGAATTTTAAAGCCAGATGAGAGTAAAACTGTCCTCATCCTCTCTGGGACAGGTAAAGAAGAAACCAGGAAGTTTGAAAAACTTTTGAAAAGTTACATTTAATTTTGTAATCAGTGTATTATTTCCTTTATGTTTAGCAAAATTTGTTGGTTCTTGTAATAAATTTGAGATCTTCCCCCAACTGCATAAAGATACATTACACATTGGGATTTTTGCTGACTGTAGAAAACTTAGCCAAATTTCATTAATATTTCTTCACCATCCCTCAATTAGCAAAGTTTAAAAAAGATAAGGAATATGAACTTGAAGTATACTTTTATGAATTACTATTTTTTTAAAACACCTATTTTTATGACTTTGCTTTATTGAAACACTGAATCACTTCAGGTACCTCTCTAGTGACTCAAAAAAGTGTTATTACAATTTATTTAAATGAACCCTGCCACTCACAATCTTAACAATTAACACAGGTAACCGGCTGTGTGAGACAGTTAACATCAGCCTTAACCTCAAGCACTGAACTGTTTTTCACATGTCAGATAGGCACTTCATTTTGAGGAAAGCCATGTTTTTGTTCCTTTTGGGATTAGAATTTATAATTAATTATACAACATGGAGATGCTGTATTTTAATTATAAAACATTTTAATGTGGAATACAGGAGACCTAGGATACAGAATGTAGCAATCAAGTCGTACAACAAATAATCAAACCTCTAATTATGAAAGCTACAGTGGTTCCTGAAATCTAAAAGCAAAAATCACAGGATGGTTTATTTAACAATAGGATGTATTGTATTTTATATCTTCTTCAAAGCTTACTTTGTTTATCCTCCTCATATAGGAAATCTTTTTACATACTCAGAAAAGTTACATTATTGGAATTTATGTCCCTTCTCCATAAGAAAAAAGAAATTATTTTCTCTTCCAAATGTCCACTATGCTAATTGTATTTCTTTCTTACTATATTAAACCTTAAAAATCTTGATCATTATAATGCTTTGGGTCATATCTTCACTGTGAATACTCTGTGAGAGATGGCAGTTTTATTCTTGATACCCTACATATTACGAATCACCATACCTTTTACATGGTGTTTCAATCCACGTGTTAAAAGAATGAAAGCTGCATTACTGAATTATCTTATACTACCCTTCTTTGTAGAATCATTCTTTGTAGTGTTTGTGAAATATGCCGAATATTAAAATAGGAACCAAACTTTTTATAAAATGCTGCCTCTGCTGTCTCACAATACCTAATGCTACCTCTAAACAATAGTTATTATTCTTTTCTGTCATATAAAGAAACATAGTCATGGCAATTGGTTTTTTGCCACTATATATCCAGCAGAAATCACACAGAGAATCAATTCATTACAAGGACAAATTACACCATTAAATAGTGTATTATGCCAGAATAATCTGGAAGGTCATGAAAGAAAGATTAAGAGATGACAAGAGAATCTGCAATGTGTAAGAAAGTGCATGATACATGAAAAAATAGGTTTTGGTTTGATATCTACCAAATATGTTAAATGAATATATAACCTTGTAAAAATTGAAAAATTACATGCTTGTAAAATAAGAATAAATCTTGAGTTACTCATCTTTTGTATAACTTACATGAAATTGTACCAAGTGATGACTTTTTAAATACAGTTCTAGTTATTTGATATTTCTACTCAAGTAATGTCGTTTGCTCCATAGAAGTTATTTGAAAAGAAATCTCTTTTCAACTGCTCAAATCTATTATTGTTCTGTCAGTTGTGCAACTCACAAATACTCTTTCCTGTTCTCTTTAAAACACAGAAATGATATTCAAATCAGTGGTAAATGTTCTTAGACAAGTCATTGATATGAAATATTAAACATATATAAAAAGTAAACTTTAATATTCACCATGTATGTTATTTTTATTTTATATTCAATTTTATAATTTGTTAACATATAAAAAAGTATTATGTGTAGAAAAAAAGCTCCTTTCATGAAAAATTGAAATCACATTTCTGCAGTGTAATCACATATTTTACCTGGATTTATTGTTCAATTGTTTATCTATTGTCAAAAATGTCTAAGTTATTGATATTAGAACAGAGAAACTCCAAAAGAGAAAGGAAGCACAGCTACATTTTTTTCTTAAAGATTATATACCATTTTTTTACATGGATATCTTGATTGATTTAGTTTTTGATTCATATTAAAATGGAAGGCTGAATCAACTTATAGTGCTTTAAATTAATTGTATACCTTCTATTGATGAGTGAATAAATAGCAGTTTCTTAACGTTCAGCATAAAGTATATGAACATTAAAAATTTTGTGATATTTTACATAAAATTTGCAAGAAATTCTAAATTTGAAATGAGGATTTATTTTATAGAACATACGATCAAAAATCTGTTTTTAATTAGTAATCAGAAAAAAAGATGATTAAATAGTAAAAACAATCATTTTTATTTTTACCAGATATCATCACTTTTAANAAAAACATGCCATATTTAATTTTCTGTCTAATATATTTGAATATGTATGTTATTTAAAATTTTCCTATTGTAAACAATACTATGATGAACACTATTAAAGACAGTCTTAAGTTAGCTAAGACTTAAAGGACCTGTTCTCTAGTTTAGAGTGTATGCAATTCAATCAAGACCTAGAGGACTTATGACACCCCCCAAGAATGCACTGAAAATCATCTGGGATTATAGAAGGTATTCAGGGAACTCTATCAGGAAGATTATTTACATGCCAGATCCAGTAATTTATGATCTTCTTGGTGTCTATAAAGTCATAAAAGTCACAGGATTACACTATAGTCATTTGCTTCAAATTGCATTCAAGATATCTGCATTCCATTCCTTAGATGCTTTCCAAAATAATAAAATATCTGGCAAGATTCTGTGTGGAATCTCAAGCTTCCTATGTGGGATGATGACATGAAGCATCCTTAGCGCTAAACCTAATAACACAAGCTAATCGTTTTTTGTTTTGTTTTGTTTTGTTTTGTAGCATGGTTGAAAAAACTTACGATACCCAGAACAGGTTTAATAAACTTTCTAAACTGGATCTTGATTATCAAAGCCAATTATATGCCTCTAATATATTGATTTGGAGAATTTAGAAAAACAAATATTTCAAATATATCAGAAATCTACATACTAATAAATTTAAATGAACAAATTTCTATTAACTAATGCATGTCAGCGGCTTTTATCAACAAACTCATTTTATTTTCCAAAGGTATTTGAAGTAGTTTCTATAATAAACCAGGCAAAAATAGATATCTAGCTAGCATTAGCACAATAATACAAATAAAATCAAATACTGAAAGAAATGAATCTTTTTACCTTTCCAGCTAGTATAATAAATGTAATAGTATGGCTCTATAATACGGATTTGGCTAAATATGACCCTGTAAAATGGCATTTAAAAGAATAGTGTTGTATACAGCATATGCATGATATAGTTTCTTACAATTTTATAGTAAAATAATAATTACCTGAATAAGATAACATCAATCACATTCATTTAAAATAGTTGATTTATAAACTAGCTTGATTTTAAAATAAATAAAAAGAAACTATCTACTAAGGTGAAAATGAGTACTGATTAGAGTGTCACTTCACAAACTTTAATGTTCATATATATGATGGCATCTCGTTAAAACAGAGGCTCTGTTTCAGTCGTTCTGTACTGACCTGAGAAGGTATGCTTCTCGCAAGCTTCAAGATGAGATTGATGTTCTTCTATGAACTATGAGTAACAATAGATTATTCAATTATTAATAATTTTAAAATAAGCTATTTTAGGAAGAAGTATAAAAAATCTGGCATTCAAAATCCACAAAATACTTTTAAACCATATTAAAAATACAAACTTTAAAACACATTTTTTTCTCTACATGGTTTATGAATCTTCATTTATAGGACTGGCTAACATTGATACAAAGTTCACAGTGAGTATTATATCCATATATCTACATAAGATGTTCAGCTTCTCTCATTCTCAGCAGGTATGGTCTCATTAACACCTGTGATTTCAAAAGCCTGAGTTTCTCCTAGCAAGATGCAGTTTTATTAATATGTGTTATATTTATATATCTCTCATTTTGCTATGTTATTATGTGGAACCAAGCCTATAGCTATTGCTCTAGTATCTGTTTACTTCATAAATATTGACTGCTAGAGGTGTGAATCTTACTAGGTAGGGTCTTTTGCATAATTATATGAGGGTAAGCAGTAAACAAAAATGACTGAAGAATAAATGAAAATAATAACTTAGCTTAAATGTAAAGTAAGATGACAAGAACACCATGAAATAAGAGTCACAGAAAGAATATATTTGTTAGCTGTTGTTTAAATATAAATGTTATTATTTTTGAAGAAATAAATGTGTATTCATCTATCTCTTTCAGAAGAATTGTGAATTGTATACAAATATATTTTCTGAAATATCTTTTTTTTTCTTAGTACTGAGGTGTGATGGTAAATGTTTAGTAACTAGCTTTGTCTAATAAAAAGCCAGATTTATGGTATTTTCAGATTTTCATGGTGTAAAAATTCCCAGTGGCCAATTTCAAGCTACTGACATGAGATCTTGAACATAGCATCAGGAAAAGATGCAGAAATGGGCTTTCTTAGAAGCCAGTGCATAATATTTCCAACACAACAGTGACTTAGCAGACTGAGCGTCACTTTACTTTAATGATGAATTACAACAATTGTAATGGACATTTTTTATTTAATGAATTATAACATGGATCCAATTATAAAATGTGGAAAATGTAAGGAAAATAAAGACAAAATTAACAATAAATCTAACACCCCAAAATGATTATTACACATATGTATATATCATTTGAGAGTTTTATTAAAATATTTATGCTTGTATTTGTTACAAAATTGAAAATGTGTTTTATTTCACTTTGGCATTCTACCCAAACAGACAATATACTATAATTTTCTAAAATTAATAGTTATTCCTTTAAAAGTACATACAAAACTGAATGAAACTCTATGCTCTCAATATACTAAAATCAAATGATTTTATTCTTTATAGTTGAATCATTCTAAACATATTTAGAGTGTTTTGAAAATTAGTGGTCAATGAACATTCTGATACAGGAATCCTTGTAAGTATTACCTCTGCTTCTTCAGGGTAAATATCTAAAAAATGTTATTGAGCCCAAAGTGCAATTACTTTTAGGGTTTCTGATAAGTGTCCCTAAATTGCACTCGGGAAAATTTGTATAAGTTTAAACTCTTAAGTGGCATGGCTGGAGGCCCTCTTTCACCTGACTCATAAAACAATCTTAATTAGAAAGAAGAAACAATCCAAATATCTTTGAAGTTCAAGTACACCACATACTATCTCATTTAATTTTATAGTTTTAATTTTATTGGTTCAATTTTCATTTTGAATTGCCTGTTAGCATTATTTTATTTTATTTGTGTAGGACTATTTATATAATAATGCCATCAATCATTTTTATGTGTGTGTCAAATTTATCATTTATTGAATAATTTATCCTCATAATTTTGTTCATAATATTTACTGAAATTAAAATGCATAAATTTTAAACTTTTAAAATTTTGTTATATAGTATACCATGCATGATTATAAATATTATGTCAAATGTATACAGTGGGTTTTGCTGTCAGTCTCTGGTTTTTCAATCCTGATAAAATTATTTTATATTACCTCTAATACAACAGATACAATTCTGGATAATTTGAGTAACAAAATAAGAACAGTAGTAATCAAAACCAAATAAAATAACTACATGCAGTTTACAGAGAAAGTCCACAGCCTATGAATATATTTCAATTACACTTCCCTTAAATCTACCATTTCACTATGCATTTTCCATTGCTTTCATAATCATATTCCTTTATTCCATTTTTTTCCTCTGCTGGCAGAAAGTTTCTATTTTTCTGTTGACATTTAGAGTATCCTAACATTTACAACATGCATTCATGATGTATTAAACTATAACGTGAATTAATATTTGCCTCAATTTAGAGCAAAATAAAGACCTTCTAAAATTGTAACTCCATTTATTTTTCCCTTCCAACTTCCATGCTATATTTATAATACATTTTAGTAAATGCCATGACTCCCCGAAACATCGTTATTGCTCTTATTATGCTACGTTGTAAATATTCATTTAAATGTACCCACTTGAATACAACTTTTTGTTTCTTATTACTTCCTGAATCTATAAACTACCACTTAATACCACTTCATTTTTGTTTCGAAGGTAATCATGAGTGTGGGTTCTGTCTTAGTGGAGTACTTCAGTTTTCAGTGATCTAAATAGGTCTTTGTATTATCTTCACTTGTGAAGTTTTAACTGTATATGGGAGTGAAGATTATAAATTATTTTCTTTTAGTGTATAGAAGCTATAATCCTATTGTCTTTTTGCTTACATTGTTTCATTTAGCAAGAGTCTAAAGGTGTTCTTTTAAAGGTAATCTGTTTTCTCCTGACTTCCCATGATATTTTCTCTTTTACTCTGTGTTTCTGTAATTCCTCTCTGTGTCATCAGGTTTTGAATTGCTTATTATGTTTTTCTGCTTTGGATTCATTTTTCCCTTTCAATTGATAATTCATTTAGAAGCGTATCTTCCTTGTTCTTGCTCTACTTTCTTGAGTCTGTAATTATATGTAAGACTTTTCATTAACCTTTGCACTCTACAATATTTTCTATCCTTTTCTTTGCCACGTTTGATTCTACATACTTTATTCTAACATATCTGCTAGATCATTAATTTCCTTATCAATTATTCTCAAATCTGTCTATTGTGTTTTTTTATATTGTTTCCTTTTCACATCTGAAATGCCAATTTTAAGCTTTCCAATTATTTAATAAAATGTTTATATTTTGTTTTTTATCTTCAGAATAATTCTACTACCTGGGATAATTCTGCTAGTGATGCACAATTTTTTTTCCTTAGCTCAGCTAGTTCAGATTTTTGTCTCACAACCAGGAATAATTAGACGAGTGTACATCAAAGAGTGAGTGGAGTAGAATTTATTCAGTGAAAAGAAAGCTGTCAGCAAAAAAGAGAGGATGTGGGGGTTGGTTCTCCTACCCAAAGACAGGAAAGTTCCCCAATATGGTTGAGCCTAGTGTTTTTTATGGGCTGTATAGGTAGTGTGTGCTGATTGGTTTGTGAGTATGTAAAATGGTTAAAGCAAAGACACCACTCAAAGGTGGGCATGACAGTGTAGAAAATCAATTAGGCAGCTGGGCACAGTGTCTCATGCCTGTAAACCCAGCATTTTGAGAGGCCGAGGATACTGGATCACCCGAGGTCAGGAGTTCAAGGCCACCCTGGCAAACATGGTGAAACCTCATCTCTACTAAAAATACAAAAAATTAGCTAGGCAGGTTGGCATATTCCTGTAATCTCAGCTACTTGGGAGGCTGAGGCATGAGAATCGCTTGAATCCAGGAAGTGGAGGTTTCAGTAAGCCGAGGTCCCACCACTGCACTCCAACTTGGGCCACACAGCAAGTCTCTTTCTGGAAAAAAAAAAAAAAAAAAAAAAGAAAGAAAAGAAAAGAAAACAATAGGTAAAATAGGTGAAAAATAAGGATCAATCAGAAGAAAGCATACCAAACAGGAAGGTGGGTTTCAATCCAATCCAAGGATTTACCCAGCACAGTTTCCAGCTTCAAGGTTGGATTTCACAGGGAACCCATCCCAATCTGCCTAAGGATTTGTCTGCCTCCTGTCTCTCTCAATCACTAGCTGGTCTTTTCTGTTATTCTGCTCTTTTTCCTTGTTTTCATTCATTTTGTTTTGCCTCCTTCTGTCCTAGGTTATCTTTGATTTTATGCTGGATATTACATTTGAAAAAATTTATCCTGTTCACTGGCAATATTCATTACAGATATAAAGAATGGCATTGTTTTATATTTTTACAATTTCTTTAATGCCTGACTTAATATAAGACATACTGATTTATTAGATCTACTTCTGCTTTCAGTATGTTGTGAAATCATACATTATGTAGTCTCTGGAAAACTCTACTTACTTTACACATGAGAGAGAAAGAGAGAGAGAATGAAAAAAATCAAATAAGATCTTAATATTGTTATACTATCTCAGGACCTCATCCTTTTACCTCTTGAGAGTGGGATGTTAATGGCTTCACATTGCTCCTGATTCACTATTTTTTGTTTGTGCCATTAAGTTTGTCAAAACTATTGAAAATAGTAGAAACCTCACTTATAGAGCCATTGACTCTCATTTCTCTCTTTGTAACATTATGAATGCTAATCTCAAAAGCACAAAGTTAATAAAAGTCTTTGCTTTTATCTTTAAATTACCTGGGTCTTCAATCTTCCATCCCTTTGGACAAGTGGAAAATTTCATACTAGTTGTTTTTGCTAGTAAAGTATCTGAAGCATACTAAAGTACCTGGTGGTAGGCAGCTTCTAAGATGACCCCTAATAGTTCCTGCCTCGTTGTATTCACAGCCTTAGGTCATCCCCTCTTTCCCTTAAGTGTGACCTGGACTGACTTCAAAATAATTCTAAGAGACTATTTCACTTTCAAAATTATAGGTGATGAAAAGATTGCTCTCATGATGTGAGGCAGAGTCTTGTGGAGTAATCCACAGGGTGGTGGTGTTGAGGTCCATCAGAAAGCACATGAGTGAGTTTAGAAGAATATCCCTCCACCACCTCCTTTGAAATGAATCTTCAGATAAGATCACAACCCCAACTGGCAACTGGACAGCAAATTCAGGAGAGCCCTTGAGCCAAAGGTGCCCATAAGCCATGCCTAAATTCCTGATCCTCAGAAATTGAGATGATAAATGCTTGTTTCTTTAAGATACAAAGATTTTTGATAATAAGCTATGCAGTAGTAGATAGTTAACACAGTCTTCTCTTTCCTGGTTTTTCAGGTTTGTGCCGAATATTCTCTTTGCTCAAACTCAAGCCCCTACTTCTAAAAATACAAAACATTGCCTCTCTTCTCTGAGTCTTTCTTGAGGCAAGTTCTTAAATTTCTATACCTCCTTATGCACACAAAACACCTATTCCTTCTGACATCTTTCTACCTTTCAGAACCGTTGCTGGTGAAAAGAGTGAAGGTCCTCTGCGTACTTTTTACCTGAATTCTCATGGACCTCTCTGCCTTTTCCAAACAAGGGCAATCTCCTTTCCTTGAGTCATTGTTTTCTCACAAATCTTCTACCTAACTGAAGTGTTCAGGGCACATAGGATGACTTCAGTATGCCTGAGTTTACAAAAGGTTTTTACCTTAAGTTATATTTTATTTTTGGTTCTATTACAGTATCTGAGGAAGGGAGCTAAGAGCTTGCATTGCTGTGTTATATGAATTGAGAGAAAGTTCTGTTACCCACACATAAATTAATAATTTAATTTTTTGCCTTAAACCTTTTCATGAAACCAACTCACTATAATTTTCTAATTACAGAACAACTTCTTACATCAGAAAATGGATCTGCATTTCTACTCAGAACTCTGTCAGTTTAGAACTAATCTTACTAACTCATTATTAAAAGCTTGCTAATTCATTATTAAAATGCTTTGGTTCCCTTTTCATAATTTGTTCATTACAATCCATGTCCAAATGGAATGGACCTTTCTTTGTAATTGTTTACACAGTGTCTTAGTCCAGTTGGGCTGCTATAACAAAAATGCCATATACTAGATGGTTTGTAAGCAACACATATTTATTTCTCACAGTTCTGGAGGCTGAGAAGTCAAAGATTGAGGCACTGGCAGATTCAGTGTCTGGGAGCACACATTTCTCATAGATGACATTTTCTTACTGCACACTTATATGGTGAAAGGGTCTAGTTAATTATCTGTGTTATTTTTTATAAGGGCACTAATTACAGTCATGAGGGCTTGACCCTTATGGCCTAATATCCACCCAAAGTCTTCACCTCCTATTATCATCATACTAGGGGTTCAAATTTCAGAATATGAATTTGGTGGCAGGGGGCACAAATGTGTTATGGGGGACAGACCATAACACATATATCTGTATTTGTTTTGTTTTTCAGAAAGTGATCATATTATTTCTGTGACATGTTATGACAGAAAATAATACTACCTTTACACTTTAATCACAATATAGTTATCAAATATACCTTTTCCTGTAAAACTCCATTATATAGCATTTCATATTTAAAAGTGATATTTTAGGCAAACTATATTGTTTTTATTACTATCATTTGTAAGTAAACTATCACCAAGGACTAATGGAAGAAACACACTTCAGTCTACTTGGTATTTTCAAAACTCCTTTCACCAGGTATGGGATTGGCCTCACAGCTTAATCCTTTCATTCTACATTCAAAGAATTTCCCATGATTGTCCTCATATAACAACAATCTGTCTGTGCATAAGTGGATTAATTCTTACCTATTTTATACTTTAAACACTCACACTTCTAAGTGTTTTCTACATACTTCTAATTAGACTGTAATTTCTTCTGCACCAACCTAATATAAAATAACTTGTGTTTGTTTTTTTTAATTTTGATCTCACGGGCCTTAATTTATGTCAATCACTTTTAAGAAAAGTGAGGTTAAGTAATATTTTTTGAGTCTCTACAATTTATTTAGTGGCATATACACTGCAGATTTCATTCTCTTATCTTTCATATTAGCAATGCAGTTATATATTAGAACAGGACCTTATTAAGATAATAATGAAGATATTTTTCACTGCTCCAGTGGTCACAATTGGATTTTTGTCATTCAGATACCTAAGAACAGTGGACCACAGTCTTTTTGGCACCAGGAACAAGTTTTGTGGAAGACACTTTTTCCACAGATGGGGTGGGGAGTATAGTTTGCAGATGAAACTGTTCCAACAACAGGAATTATATTCTCATAAGGAGCACCCTGCCTAGATCCCTCACATGCATGGTTCACAGTAGGGTTCATGCTCCTGTGAGACTCTGATGCCACCACTGATCTGAGAGGAGACAGAGCTCAGGCAGTAATGCTTGCTCCCCATTGCTCACCTCTGGCTTTGCAGCCCCATTCCTAACAGGCCATGGACTGGTACAGGTCCCTGGGCCAAGGGTTGGGGAGCACTGCCTGAGAACATAAACATGGAGATATTTTTGCTGACATGCACCTAACCATTAGGTGGCTAAAAACCTTTTAGCACCCTGGGTAGGATTGAGAGTGGAAATTACTGGCTGAGAGAAACAGCAAAATACATTCCTCCCATTGAGAATAAATCACTCTACAATTGTGTTTAATTGCTGGACCCACCTGGTAACTAACAAAAATACTAAATATAATTGATTGCCTCATCATTTGAAAACAAGAGGTCACTGAATCAAATAAATGATAGGTAAATTTAGAACCAATAAAACAAAACATTTTGGATAAAAGTTATTTCAGTCTTCGACCTGTTGCCATGAGAGTCCCATAAATGGACCAGATTTATAATTAGCTGACTTTCAGTCAATTATAAATAATGACCACTGACACATACAATGCATTCACAAGTAGATGCTTAGATTACCACAGAGGCCTTAAGAACTAAAAGATCAATAATGTAATGAGCTTTGTTTTTTGCTACAGACCAACAAAAAGTACACCCTACAATTTTATTAAAAATTCAGGATTAAAGATGTGTATACACTTATGACTAAAATGTAACCATTATTGTAAGAGTGCATGGTAAGCATGACGTTATATTTCACTAGTCTTGCTACATTTTAAAATTAATTTGTTCATTCATCTGTCCATTCAGAAAGGATGTTACTATGATATACAACCTCTAAATGGCCCCCGACCAATCCCCAAATCATGGTATTTATGTCATTCTGGAATCCCTTCTTCTTGAGCATGGACTAGACCATGTAACTCACTTCAAATGAATACAATAGAGAAAAAGTGATGTTACTTCCAAGATTGATTATAAAGGGATTATGACTTTTTCTCTACTAGGCCCTCTTTTACTTTCTCTCTCTCTTTTTCTTTCTCTCTCTCTGTCTCTCTTTCTGTTCATCTGTCTCTCACGCTTTCTCTCTGTCAAAACCCTGATTCTAAGGAAAACAGGATGGTGTGTTTTAGTGAATTCTCATACTTTTGTTTTGGCCCAGCATCCATTTTCAATGTAAATCTAACGTTCTCATACTAGAAGCAGGACTCAGTCACACTTGACACAGTTTCCAGTTCTTTAACCACATCCCCACTCAGTTCCCAAATTTGATTGGTCCACATATTTGTCTGAAACAACTGCTCCCTGGTGACCACTTCTACTTCCCTATGGGACAGCTAGATATAGCCTACCTGACTGGCCCCACTGACCCTCACACCTCACGTGAACTGTACAGGTATCTCACAGTGACTACCTCTCAGTCACAGCACTATGTCCTGGAACTCTAAAATTTAAACCGCACGCAAACTATAGAACTCTCTGTGGGTAAGCCTATTTGGATAAGTGTCCTGGATCGCATAGAGGCATTGGCTGATAGGGGGCGTCCTGCTCTCTGTCTCTCTCCTCTCTGGGGCATACTCCCCTAGAACTCTCTGTGGGTAACCTATTTGGATAAGGTCCTGGATCCAATAAAGGCATTGGCTGATAGGGGCCTCTCTCTCTGTCTCTCTCTCTCTGCACACTCCCTGATCTCTTTGAGTGGCCTCCAGCATGAGTGTAAATCTCACGACCTCTAAGTAATAAAATCTTCATTTTCATCTTGTGTCTTGCCAGATCATTGAAGTAATACTCTCTATCTTAAGGATCCTAAATTAAAATACATACTATAAACAGCCCTACAGAGAGGCACATGTGCCAAAACGCTTATCTTTCTGGCTAACTGCCAGTAACAATCTGAGGGCAGCCAACAGCCAAATAAGTGACCTTATAAGAAAATTCTACCTCCAGTGGAAGCTTTAAACAATCACAGCCCTGGCAAAGACCTTAATTGTAGCTTTATGAGAATTCTGAATCACAGGTACGCAGCTAAATAGTGCCTGTATTCTTAATTCAGAGAAATTGTGATGTAACAAATGCTTGTTGAATAAGCTCTTAAGTTTTGGGGTTATTTGTTATGAAACAATACGTAAATAAAACAGTTAAATATTAATACATAGACTCTATAATCAAATGACCTGTGATGAATTTCTGGCTCCATAATTCCTAGCTTCTTTACCTTAGTCAATTTATAAATTTTCTATATATTAATGTCCTTGTTTATAAAGCAGGTATAATAATAGTACCTCTCACATCAAGTTCTTTCAAGTTTAAAACCCAAATATACATACAAAGATCTTAGAGCAGTGCCTGATTCACAGTAGGCACTTAAATATTAGCTATTGAAGCTCATGTATTTGAACAATAATATTAAGAATATAAAAAGTTACTAATACATTTTGTGAAATTGAACAGGTGACATAATCACCTAGGGTCTCAGTATTCTTTCATTCATTCAAAAATATTTAATAAGCACCAATTCTGCATCAACCTGCATATATAGTTATAAGAAGAGGGAGAGAAAGCAACAGGAATAATAGTGCTGCCATTAAGTGAAAGAGGAAGACTGCAGGAGAAACAGATTTGAGGGAGAATATAAGGGGCAGTCAGATACCAAGAGTGAGGTTGTATGAGTTGTCAATGCTTGTGCAGTTAATATGTTATCATTATCTAAGGTGCGTTATCTAAGGAGCGGTCATTCTCAAACATTTAAGAGCATCTGATATAGGGCTCAAGAAGTTGCATTTCAACACAATGACAAATAATACTACAGCTGCTGCTCCAGGAATCACACTAGAGCCCATTAATGTGGAATATGCTAAAACAATAATAAAAACGTGAGTTTGATTACTATTATTATCATTTATAATCATCGGGGAAAAAATGCTTGTCCCCCTAAATATAAAACTAGTTCTTGGTTTAATTGAGAAACAATTGCTATGGTTACTATGGGAATTTAGTAAATTTTTTGAGTATAAAATATAACCTTCCAATCAACACATTTTTCCTACATAAATGTAATAAACATTGTATTGCACATGGAAATTAATAAGTGGAAATCTTAGTTACACTGTCAGTTCCAAAATAAACAGACTTAGCTGTAAACATTTGTTTCAGGTTTAACTTACTAGGGCTCTAGAAGTTATCCCTATCTATTTAATGTTGTGTAATGTTATTTAAAATTGTATTTTAAAATTTCATTTTCAAAGGTCTATTCCTACTATATATTGACTCTGTATTGGTGGTTGTATTAAATTTCCATATTTGTTCTTAAATTTTTAACATCTTTCTTAGGATTTTCTACATAAATAGTCATTTATAAACAAATGCATTATACTCCTTTATTTCCAATCGATATATTTTTAAATGTTTTTTCTTGCTTAAATATATTAGCTAGGGTCTCTAGTAGAATGCTAATTGGAGGTATGGAAGCAAATGTATTTTCTTTCTTCAAAAATTAGGAAGGAATAATCAATTTTCTACCATTATATATGATCCTTACTGTGGAATTTTACAGATACCCTTGATACAGCTATTTATATTTTCTGATAATATTTATAATGAATAAATTTTAATTTTGTCAAAAGCTTTTCTGTACTTCTTGAGATGACTATAGATTTTTTTTTTTAAATTATAGCAATATGGAGAAAATACCTTAATTGATTTTGAATGCTAAACTAACATTTCATTCCTGGAATAAAATATTTCTTATGTTGCTGGATTTAGTTGTTAAACTTCTGTAAAAAATCACTGCATTATATTTAAGGGGTACTTGTCTGTATTTTTAAAGCTTTGACATAATTTGGTCTATAATGATGAATTCTTAAAATGAGTTTTAAGTATTTTCCACTAATCACTTGGAAAAGTTTTGTGTAAAAGTGTTATTTTTTATTGAAATATTTGATATAATTCACCAACGAAGATAATTAGCCCAGGATTTTTCTTTATTGGAATATTTTTATTTATTAATTTAATTTCTTTAACAGACATGGTGTTATTCTGGTTTTATGTTTCTTCAGTTATATTGTTAGTTTATATTATTTAAAGCATTTGCACATTTCATCAAGAATGTCAAATTTGACAAAGATTTACTGATACTTTTTTCTTTTTATTGTTGTAATACTTGTAGCAGAGGCTAGCAAACTTTTCTTCTGTAAGAAGCCAGATTGGAAATATTTTAGGCTTCTCAGTTAGTGTGGTCTCTGACATAACTCTTCAAATCTGTTGTAATGTGAAAGTAGCCATAGAGAACACAAAAATAAATGGATGTGGCTATGTTACAGTACAATTTTTTTCCCCCCCACAAAAACAGGCTGTAGGCAATACTTGGTTTTGAGAACTTAATATGCTGATTCCTAATTTAGACATATCTAGATGTATAAATAGGATCAATTGTCATGTGCCCTGTTGTATTATAGATACTGTCAATTTATGTTTTTTCTTTCTTTTTTCCTCATCAGATTATATAGTGGCTTTTCCTTTTTATTTGTCTTTCTAAAGAGCAAAATTTTGGTTTGATACATTTTCTCTATCTATTTTTTTGGATATAACTTTCTTTTCTAAAATTTTGGGTGAATATTTAAAGTATGTGTTTTAAACCTTTCTTCTTTTCTAGTACAAACACTCAAGATTTATAATTTTTCTAAGCATATAGAAGGAATTTGTACCCCACACATTTTAATAAGATATTTACAAATCTTTTTTCACTTTGAATTATTTTCTAAATACCCTTCTGATTTCTTCTTTGATTAGTTAGTTACATAAAAGTGTGTTTCTTATTTTTCAAATTGTTCTGAATTTTTCCAGACATATTTTTGTTATTGGTTTCTATTTAAATCCTTAGTAATGAAAAACCAAACTCTGTATAATTTCAAATCTTTGATATTTCCTGAGACTTTTAAAAGAATCACTCAACATATGTTCCATCTCATTAAATGATCTATGTATGTTTGAAAAAAATGTTTATCTATTGCACCACCACAATTCAGCCTGGGTGACAGAGCAAAATTCTGTCTCAAAAAAAATAACCTTGATCTTATCTTTTTTGAGTACAATTTTTATAAATATCTGTTAGGTTATGAAGTTGTTTAAATCAGTTACATCTTTATTTTTTGTCTATTATATCAATTACTGAGAAATAGATGTTAAAAATCTCTCAATATATTTGTGAGTTTCTGCATCGTGGATTCTGAATATCTCTATTGGTTTTATCTTCATTGGCATTGTCACATCTTTTAAATAAATTTACTATTTTTAAATTATGAAGCACTACTTTAAGATGGTGACTGGTAGCACTCACCATCTTAAAGTGTATTTTGTCGGATGTTAATGTGGAGACATTAGCTTTCTGTAAGTGGTGTTTGCATAGTGCATCCAAATGTTTAATTTTAACTATAAAGTGAATCTTTTACAATCAGCATATAATTGTGTCTTGTTTTTTTAATACATCCTGATATGCTCTCATTTTAATTGGATTATTTGGTGCCTTTATATTTTGTGTGATTTGTTATATGTTTTCTATTATGCCTGCCATATTGTTATTTGACTTCTACTGTCTTCTGGTTCATAACTTTTCTAAAAAGGACGTCAGTAATAATTCATAATGCTGTTTCCTTTATTCCATGTAATATTTTTCTAGCTGCTTGTAAGATTTTTTTTAATGTATCTTAAATGTTCGGTTGTACTATATGTGCTTGGGGTTCTCTAAACTTATTATGTTTATAAATTAATATCTTTTAGCATATTTGGAAATTTTTGTCTTTTTAAGTCTTCTAGAAAAAGTCATGAAATATGTTGTTATTCCACAAATATCTCTTCTCTTTCTCTAGGCTATCAAGTACTTTGCTCTTAAATTGATATGATAAACCTCTTAAACCCTTAAAATGATATGATAAACCTCTTGATATAGTCCCACAGATCACAGAGATTCATCATTTTCCTCTCTAGTGGTCCCTCTATGCTCTTTAAATCAGATATTTCTATTAATTTGTCTTTACATTTGCTGACTCTCTTTTCTATAATGTTTATGATGATGATCAGTTCATTCAGTATTTGTTTTTAATTTTATAAATTTTATTTTTTAAATATAATTTGCTTTTGGTTTAAAAAATCTTATTTTGACTAAATTATATATTTTCATTTATTATGAACATGTTTTCATTTATGTCATTTATTATTACTCTAGTAGCTATTTTATAATTTTTTCTGTTAAGCCAATATTTAGTTCATCTCAATGTATACCACAGTTGATTGCCCCTATTTTTTGCAATGTAGGTCTACTATGGTCTAGATATATATGTTTCCCAAAACTCTCATATGTTGCCATTCTAACCCCAACATGATAGTATTAGGAGGTGGGACCTTGGCATGTGATTAGGTCATGAGGATGGAGCCCTAAATAATGGGATTGCTCTCCTCGTAAAGAAGAACGCAGAGAGATTTCTTGCTCCTTCACCCTGTTAAGTCACAGAA
>NW_016806911.1:1066457-1080138 GCF_001698545.2 Rhinopithecus bieti | reverse complement strand
TAAAAAATCACTGCATTATATTTAAGGGGTACTTGTCTGTATTTTTAAAGCTTTGACATAATTTGGTCTATAATGATGAATTCTTAAAATGAGTTTTAAGTATTTTCCACTAATCACTTGGAAAAGTTTTGTGTAAAAGTGTTATTTTTTATTGAAATATTTGATATAATTCACCAACGAAGATAATTAGCCCAGGATTTTTCTTTATTGGAATATTTTTATTTATTAATTTAATTTCTTTAACAGACTTGGTGTTATTCTGGTTTTATGTTTCTTCAGTTATATTGTTAGTTTATATTATTTAAAGCATTTGCACATTTCATCAAGAATGTCAAATTTGACAAAGATTTACTGATACTTTTTTCTTTTATTGTTGTAATACTTGTAGCAGAGGCTAGCAAACTTTTCTTCTGTAAGAAGCCAGATTGGAAATATTTTAGGCTTCTCAGTTAGTGTGGTCTCTGACATAACTCTTCAAATCTGTTGTAATGTGAAAGTAGCCATAGAGAACACAAAATAAATGGATGTGGCTATGTTACAGTACAATTTTTTTCCCCCCCACAAAACAGGCTGTAGGCAATACTTGGTTTTGAGAACTTAATATGCTGATTCCTAATTTAGACATATCTAGATGTATAAATAGGATCAATTGTCATGTGCCCTGTTGTATTATAGATACTGTCAATTTATGTTTTTTCTTTCTTTTTTCCTCATCAGATTATATAGTGGCTTTTCCTTTTATTTGTCTTTCTAAAGAGCAAAATTTTGGTTTGATACATTTTCTCTATCTATTTTTTTGGATATAACTTTCTTTTCTAAAATTTTGGGTGAATATTTAAAGTATGTGTTTTAAACCTTTCTTCTTTTCTAGTACAAACACTCAAGATTTATAATTTTCTAAGCATATAGAAGGAATTTGTACCCCACACATTTTAATAAGATATTTACAAATCTTTTTTCACTTTGAATTATTTTCTAAATACCCTTCTGATTTCTTCTTTGATTAGTTAGTTACATAAAAGTGTGTTTCTTATTTTCAAATTGTTCTGAATTTTCCAGACATATTTTGTTATTGGTTTCTATTTAAATCCTTAGTAATGAAAACCAAACTCTGTATAATTTCAAATCTTTGATATTTCCTGAGACTTTTAAAAGAATCACTCAACATATGTTCCATCTCATTAAATGATCTATGTATGTTTGAAAAAAATGTTTATCTATTGCACCACCACAATTCAGCCTGGGTGACAGAGCAAAATTCTGTCTCAAAAAAAATAACCTTGATCTTATCTTTTTTGAGTACAATTTTATAAATATCTGTTAGGTTATGAAGTTGTTTAAATCAGTTACATCTTTATTTTTTGTCTATTATATCAATTACTGAGAAATAGATGTTAAAATCTCTCAATATATTTGTGAGTTTCTGCATCGTGGATTCTGAATATCTCTATTGGTTTTATCTTCATTGGCATTGTCACATCTTTTAAATAAATTTACTATTTTAAATTATGAAGCACTACTTTAAGATGGTGACTGGTAGCACTCACCATCTTAAAGTGTATTTTGTCGGATGTTAATGTGGAGACATTAGCTTTCTGTAAGTGGTGTTTGCATAGTGCATCCAAATGTTTAATTTTAACTATAAAGTGAATCTTTTACAATCAGCATATAATTGTGTCTTGTTTTTTTAATACATCCTGATATGCTCTCATTTTAATTGGATTATTTGGTGCCTTTATATTTTGTGTGATTTGTTATATGTTTTCTATTATGCCTGCCATATTGTTATTTGACTTCTACTGTCTTCTGGTTCATAACTTTTCTAAAAGGACGTCAGTAATAATTCATAATGCTGTTTCCTTTATTCCATGTAATATTTTCTAGCTGCTTGTAAGATTTTTTTTAATGTATCTTAAATGTTCGGTTGTACTATATGTGCTTGGGGTTCTCTAAACTTATTATGTTTATAAATTAATATCTTTTAGCATATTTGGAAATTTTGTCTTTTAAGTCTTCTAGAAAAGTCATGAAATATGTTGTTATTCCACAAATATCTCTTCTCTTTCTCTAGGCTATCAAGTACTTTGCTCTTAAATTGATATGATAAACCTCTTAAACCCTTAAAATGATATGATAAACCTCTTGATATAGTCCCACAGATCACAGAGATTCATCATTTTCCTCTCTAGTGGTCCCTCTATGCTCTTTAAATCAGATATTTCTATTAATTTGTCTTTACATTTGCTGACTCTCTTTTCTATAATGTTTATGATGATGATCAGTTCATTCAGTATTTGTTTTAATTTTATAAATTTTATTTTTTAAATATAATTTGCTTTTGGTTTAAAAAATCTTATTTTGACTAAATTATATATTTTCATTTATTATGAACATGTTTTCATTTATGTCATTTATTATTACTCTAGTAGCTATTTTATAATTTTTTCTGTTAAGCCAATATTTAGTTCATCTCAATGTATACCACAGTTGATTGCCCCTATTTTTTGCAATGTAGGTCTACTATGGTCTAGATATATATGTTTCCCAAAACTCTCATATGTTGCCATTCTAACCCCAACATGATAGTATTAGGAGGTGGGACCTTGGCATGTGATTAGGTCATGAGGATGGAGCCCTAAATAATGGGATTGCTCTCCTCGTAAAGAAGAACGCAGAGAGATTTCTTGCTCCTTCACCCTGTTAAGTCAAAAAAAAAAAAAAAAAAAAAAAATCTAGTTCTGAACCAGAAAGCAAGCCTTCACCAGATACTGATTCTGCTGGTATGATGACATTGGACTTCCTAACCTTTAGATCTGTGAGAAAGACATTTCTTTTGTTTATAAGCTACCCAGTTGATCGTCTTTTGCTATAGCAACACAAATGGACTAAGATAGGGTCATATTTCTCCCTGCATATCTGACAATGTTAGATTTTTCCTAGGCATTGTAAATGATACATTGTAGAGACTGGATTCTGTTTTGCCCTTCTGAGGTGACCTGTTTCTATTTTTTTAATGTTGTTTGTTTTAAAAGGAAGATAACTTCTCGGTACTTGAAATAAGATGTCTGTCTCTCCTGTGTTGGAAAGCAGCAGAAATCTTTTCTGTTCTTTTAGCCTTAGCTGTGTTACTTGGAGTATTTTCTGGGAATTTGAATTTTGCAGACCGGACCAATATTTAGATCTAGTTTATAGGTAAGAAAGACGTGGCCTTCTGTTGCTCTGTTTCTAAAGAAATTTTCCTCCTCCTTTTTCAGTTGTAGCAGTTATCTGGATTTACATACTCTGGTTATTCAAGTCAGTTGAGACAATTGCTTTTCTATTGGAGTCTTAATCATACCTTATAGCACTAGGTGAGGACTTTTCCACTCATAAAAATTGGAAAAGTATCCAATATATCTTCATTTTTCTGCTTTCTGTATTAGTTAATTATTTCTATAATAGCTGATTATGTTATCCATGTTATCTCATTTATTACACTAGGTGGGAACTTTTCTCAAATAAAAATTTATAAAAATGGGAAAGGTATCCAGGTTTCTTCATTTTCCTGCTTTTACTGTTAGTTGATTATTTTTATAATAGCTGATTATGCTATCCATTTTACATATTTATCTCTATTTTGGATTGCTGTAGGGATTGTATATGCATGTTTAACTTACTACTGTCTATAATTAAATAGCATCATATTACTCCATATATATGTGGAAAAGGCCTTATGAAAATATACTTCTTTTAGCTCCTTTTCTCTATCTTGGGATATTATTTTCATAGATTTTATTTCTAAATGCCTTTTATACCTCACAGTGTATTATTGTTATTATTTTTGGTTTGAAACATTCAATTTCATACCAGTTGAAATGAACCAGTTCATTCAGTTATCTTTTAAATAAATTAGATATTTTTAAATAAATTAGATATTTTCAAAAAAGTATTTACCCACATCTTTATCATTTCTACTGCTCATAATTCCTTTATGTGTATCTTAGTCCTCATCTAGTATTATTTTCCTTTTACCTCATAAACTTTCTTTAATAGTTTGAATCACATGCAGTGAACTTCTATGCCAGAAGACATATATCTCCTAGATTTTCTTCCAGCCACGTATCAACATATAAGCAAGATCTAGACAATATACAATTCTGATTATGCCTTTTAATTGTCACTGCTTGACTTTCCTTTATGCTTACTAGTTGGAATGGTAGCAAACACTGGAACAGTCATCATGTATGTGAAATGGAAGCCACAAATTGAGAACAGAAAAAAAAAACAACAAACTACAGGGAGCCTAGGACCATGTCAAGTTTCAACATAAAAATTCAATCTATAAGCTTCAACTACATATGAAAATGATATAAATGAATATTTTTTACGTCATTGCTAATTTTGTGTTTCTTCTATATCAGTTGAAATGCTGTCTTATCCTATACAAAATTTAATATCTAGAAGAGGGGTATGACCTAGCAAAATCTTAAATATTTAAATATGTGACATGGCTTAGCAGTGAAGTACTGGACATCAAGGACTAAATAACACAGTCTAGAATTCTGGTGGTTTCTGTAGAGTGTACAATATCTTCTAAGGTAAACTATATACCAATAGAGCTCAAAATTCTAGAGGAAATAACTTTGTTAAATGAGAATTTTAATGCATATTAAAATTATCTCTGCTTTTACAAAAGTAAATTAATAATTTTTAAATATGAATTTAATGCATATGGCTACTATTTTCTCTGTTTTACAAAAGTCTCTATAAAACAGGATGAATTCAGTTTGAAATATAGCGCATTAGTAAGTTTTCTTTTTTTTTGGCAAACACCTCTGTTAGGGACAGGGATGGCTCTTTGGCTATAGCCTTGAACTTCAGATGACCTCGAACTCTATAAAAAATGGGAAAAAATCCTATTCCCCCTATCCCTCAAAATCAAAGCTGTTAATAAGAGATGGGCTGCTGCTGGCTCTCAAAAAATAAGATTGTGCCCTTAAGCTTTTTTGAAACATCTCCCAGTAATTGTTTTCTACCAGATAATGAGAGCCAGCCAAGCAGGATAGATGAAAAGAATGTCTTTTTTCTTCACTGAAACCTATTGTTTCAGATGGCCCCAAGTTATGTGTGATTAAGTTCAGAGAGACTCTGATGGACAAAGCACAAGACAAGTATATAAAAGACTAGATATTTTAGGCTTAGAAACTATTTCTAAATATCATTGCCCTAGAATTATTTGGAATCCAATAGACAGAAACCTACTAAAGTTTTGAAGAGATTATATTGCTCCAAATACTAGTTTGCTTGAGCAATCCTATGGTTGTTAGATGCCTGAAATAACCTCAGAGAGACCCCCAAACTGACTAGTAGATTGTAAGTTGGAAAACCTGATTCCAAGAAGGTCATATTCTTTTAATGCCTACTTCAGATGGGCCAGAGAAGATAATGTAAAAGGAAAAAACTTTGCACTAGGTTAAGGTTGACTATGTAGCACTCAGAAAGCATAATCAGTGCTATCAAAGTGGGCTAACCAAGGAACTTAGAACATATTCTACTTCTGGAGTAGGGGACTCTTAGCAATTTCTTCATTACAGGATCTGGTCATTTTATTCAATGGTGGCAATGACATGTTTCTCATTCTCCTTGATGGGAAATTGAATTGCAATTATTCTACTCCTACTCAACTACTGTATATTGAATATGTATTTAATTTATGGACATCCTCACCAAGAGGGAATTATATAGAGACACAAAGGGAACAGTATATAACTCAAAGATCCAAAACTTTAGATTGTAAGCAATAATCTGTTTGGACATTGGATTATATTTCTTAGGGTATCATTGAATGTATTCTATGCATGGGAACGAATATATACACAAATGTTTGGCTGTAATGAAGTGCGGGTATTGGGGTTCACTTTTGTATAAAATATACATTTGGCTTGATGATACCCAACCAGAAAAACAAAATACATTGCCTAGTCTCCGTTTTAAGAAAGTATTGCCATGTGACCAATTGCTTATTAGACTGAATATACAAGTAGGCAATGGCCTGCCAATATATGACAATAGAACTCTGAAGCACAAAATCTGCATCAACCACTTGAGAAGCTGAACCACAAAATTTGGAGCAATTGGCTAAGAACTGTCAGTACTGGGTCATCAATTGTTCGCTTGCATAATTTTGCCCCTGAATCCAACTCAGGGCCAAAGAAACCCAAATATAGTTTTCAAATAAATCACAAGACGCTGAATTCTAGTTAGCCTGGCTCCAACCAAACAAAGCACATAAGACACTCACTTCTAGTTAGCCTGGCTCCAAATTTCCTATAGCAAAAAATCTACAAACAGATTATATCTGAATCCTTTCCAATTTTTTTTTTCTATAAAGTTTTCTCCTCGTCTACCTGCCTTTAGCTCTGTGCCAAATGCAGGCATCAGTGGTTGACACCCTTGCAAACTCTAAATATATAGCTTGTGTCTTGTTCTCCTTTGGGTTATCTTTGTTTATTTACACATCAGGTCAATAGGAAATGTTAAATATAATTCCGATAGGTGCCTAAACTAAATGGGTATGATTCCTAAAATAAATAGGTTTAGTTTTTTTCCTCCTTTTTGCTACTCATTGAATTTGGGCATAAGCTAGAGTAGTCATATTCAACCCTCTGAGGTTGAGGGTAGCAGGCATGACTGCCTTTGCTGCCTTTGTTGAAGAGAAATATTATACCAACTCAAACTTTATGGCAGAAAAAATAAATATCTATTTAAGATATTGAAAATCTGGAGATATTTGTAATAATATCGAAACTGACAAATAACAGAATTTTTTAAAAACAATTATTTGAAATTGAAATATTAATAGCATAAAATAATTCATCTTTATAAATGATACCACTCAATGAATATTGACATATGTGTACAGTTGTATAACCATAACCTAATTCAAAACATAAAACATTTCACCATCTCACATATTTTCACTACACCTCTTTACAGTTAATCACCTTCTATCTCCCAGACAGTATCAAATACCAATCTGTTTTCTGGCCTTTGTATAGTTTTGCCATTCTTTAAATGTCATATAAATAAAACAATAAGGTATTTAGTCATTTGTATCTGGTTTGATTCGCTTAGCATGATGCTTTTGAGATTCATGTTATGTTATTACATGCAAAATGATGTGAAAATAAAGGGAAAGCCATGGATAATCAGTAAATAGTGGCACTAATTCCAGAAAAAAGTGAATAGGAGTCCTATAGTCACAGCTGGTCTACAGATCTTTAGAGTTCCCTGGAAGAGAGTCTTCAGGGCAAAAAAAAAGATAGCAATGGATAGAAAAAATCATCAATATTAAATGAACAATTGATAATTAATGAAGATTAACATTAACAAGTTTTATAAACCATTATTTAGAGATACAGGTTTACTCACCGGTTTCAATAAAATTAAAAATACCCCTCAGTGTTTTTGTGGAGGATGACTGAGGTGACCAAGCTGAGATCTTAGAACAACTTTTTTTTTTTTTTTTTTTTGTAATTTTTTGTGTGAGGCTTTTTATTCAAAAAAAGACTAATAATAATAAATAAATAATTTGGCAAAGAATTGTAGATACAATGAATAAGAAAAGCTGAGAAAACGAATAAATAAGGATAAAAATAAGAGCTTAGAGAATTCTGGGAAAATGTGGAGTAGGATATACCAGGAATCCATCTCTCAACTCAGACAACAATTCCACTAGCAGGATTGTCTGATGTGACTGTTTTTGAACTTTGGAATCTATTGAAGGCATTCAAAGTCCAGAAGGAGGCTTGGACAGTCAATTGTGGCTAATGTTGGTCAATTTTAGTTTTAGCTTGGCAACAGCCACCCATCCTCCACCTCCCTCCCCTATGGTAGGCAACTATGTACATATTCCTGGAGCAGTATACATGCATTTTGTAAGATCAAAGGTGAGTAATAAGGACACTGTTCTCCAAATGTCAGCCATTGGTGTTTTGATCACCGATTTCTTCTTCTAATCCTGGAGGGGCAGAGACAGAAGCAGTCAGTCATTGCTGTTGCATCTCTTCATATTATTGCAAGCCGCTCCCTCTGCAGCTGAAATAACTTCCACGGCAGTGCCTTTACACCTTCTTCATTTTTATCTTTTTCCTCTTTTGGGAGTCAGGCATTAAAGAGTAGGACATACAAAAGCAACCACAAATATAGGGAAAATTAGAAAGTCACAGTGCAAAGGCACAGGATCAGAAAATACTTGAAAAGATGTTAAGATTATATGTGAGCCCAGAGAGCTGTCTTTAAAAAAGAAAAAAAAAAAAAAAAAAGAGAGAGAGAGAGAGAACGAAAATGAATTAATGCTCTGGAAATTGGAAGAGAGCACATGATGTTGTCTCAACTAAAATCAAGGCACAAGGGAGATCAATGGGTGAGATTCAAAGAAATTTTCAAATATGAAGGAAAGTAAAGTAGACAAATCTATGCCTGTTGTCTGCTTATTTAGGCCACTAGTTAACAGGTCTTGAAACCACTTGCATCAAAAAGGGTAATAAACTCAGCCGTTACCATTAGCAGATGCCCACTCTTACCAGCACTTCACTTCACTTGCTCATTCCCATGAAGTCATTCTTTCACCACAGCACATAATCATAGACAATGACTGAGGAGAGGCTTTCTTAATAGAAATTTAAGGGAACGGAAAAAGTGTTTCTGACATTAAGACAATAAGCAGAACCTAGTACTTGGAGGAATGCAGCCAGGACAGTTCCACTCTAGGCCAAGCATCAAGAATCACAGAGAATGATTAGGTCCCATGGCTTTCAATGCAGAGGAGAGCACTGAAATTGGGTATTCTCTTTCAGCCCTAGTCTTGGAAAAATTTCAGTTGTAGAATAGAAAAAGTATTGATTATAAGGACTCACACTAGAAATTGTAGAAAAGAAAATATATCTTGGTGATCAAGTTCAATTTTTTGATCTAGTTGGACGTGCTGATCCCAAATTTGTTAATCAAGTCCTGACTCTTTGCTCATTACTTGAAAAATTCTAGGCCAATAACTTCTTTCTGTGCTTTAGTGTTGTCTTAGGCTACTTGGATAAAAATAGTGACAAGATTAGCAAAATTAGCAACAATAATGGTACATA
This sequence comes from Rhinopithecus bieti, assembly GCF_001698545.2. NCBI lineage: Eukaryota > Metazoa > Chordata > Mammalia > Primates > Cercopithecidae > Rhinopithecus > Rhinopithecus bieti. Next base: position 1,071,019 of record NW_016806911.1, on the reverse strand, counting down.
CAAATATACATCCATTTTATATATTCATTCATCATGTGTTAAGCACCATTTATAACTTATTTTATTTATAAAATTAGGTAGTTTTAAGCCCTTGCAGCTCTTTAATACTGATTTTAGGATGTAAAACCGAAGATTTGAAAAGTGGTAGCACCAAGAGGTGACTGAAGATTGAATAGTTTTGAGATAAGTATCCTAGCTCTAGCTTCACCCTATCCTAGTTTTGAGATAACTATCCTAGGCTGTTACAATTAAGTTCCTCCAATACAACTATACCTTATTTGGCAGATTCAGATGCCTTCAGGATCCAAAGGGGCTAAAATAAACATTTGTGGGGTAAATAAGTATAATACTATAGGAATTTAGAAAGCAGTGCCTGGTCACATCCAGTCTAGAAACGTTCTGATTCAGATAAATTTAAATCAAAATGGTAATTAGGCAAAAATAAAGCTTCACACTGCAATTGGACTATAGGCATCAAATATTTTTATATGTACATATAATTAATGTAAATATATATGTTTATTGGTTAATTTTCTTCTAAATCTCTCTAATGCTTTCTCTTGATGTGTCATTTAGACTCTCCTTTATCTTGGAGGAATGCAGCAAGGACAATTCTACTGTAAGCCAAGCATCAAGAATCACAGAGAATAATTAGGCCCCATGGCTTTCAATGAAGAGGAAAGCACTGAAAGTGGGTATTCTTTCAGACCCATCCTCTAGACCCCGTGGGTGTTGCATACTAGCAGTTAATAGCTGCCCTTCTTCAAAAAATTGTTCTTGGGCAATTACAACCTATAGTACACAGCCAGTGATTGATTAATTAACTTGGGAGTAGAAAGGGAGTCTTTTTGACTCAAAGAGAAGACTAACTCCATGAATATAAGTCAAGCTCCAGAGTTTCACCACACGAACAGGCTGAGGGAAGTCTACATGCTTACTTAGCTTTTACTTTTCCCCTTTTCTTTGGAGCACTGCTTTAATGAATCACTTGATTAGAATTCATATCTCAGGCTCTTGTAGTTTATCTGACTTAAGACAACCTCATATTTTCCTTACAGAACATATCTTTCTATTATGGAGGTTAATAACCTATAGTGAAATACACCTAAAAGTAAGACAAAGCTAAATAAAACACATCATCTGCATACTAACTTACTAAAAACTAACCTTAGAAGTGAAACTGTTATTTATCATAATAGGTTATGCTAAAATTGAATGTATAACTTTACCTTTTCTTCCTATTTTGAAGATAAGTTCCAAATATCACAGGAGTATGATATGCTATCTTGGTCTGAACTTGAGCTTGAGATTCTCCCAAAAATGAAGTGTTTAATTAATCTTGCTACAAAATGGAGTAACCTATGCAAGACATCAACAATCATAAGAGAAAGTATGGAGGAATAAAAATGTATGTCAATGTGAAGGTAAGAAAAGAATACCAAAGTCTGGAGAACATTATGTTAGTGAATATTCTGATTCTTATAATTGACTTTTAATCCACCTGTAGTTCTCTTCAGAGTGCTTCAAGCTACATTGATTTTTACTAAACATAAATAACTATTTTATTGACAGTTCTCATTTCGGAGGCAAGTGCCGGAGTCCCTGCCACATTTTGAACAATGGCTTATTGCTAGAGAAAAGATTAGGTGTCAAATCGATTTCTCAGCGCACTTACTAAAATTTTAAATTCACACATAGTGATATACCCCATAGTAGAATCTGCACAAAATAATTTGGCTTTTTTAGAAACAGAGTTTATAAAGCATTGCAAAATTCAAGAACCTATAGAATATACAATACCAAGAGTGAAGACTAATGTAAAATATGGACTTTGGGTGATGATGTGTCAACTTAGACTCATTAGTTCTAACAAATGTACCCCTCTAATGGGAGATATTGATAATGGATGAGGTTATGCGTTTGTGGGGAAAGAGAGTATATGGGAAATCTCTGTGCCTTCTGCTCAGTATTGCTGTGAACCTAAAACTGTCTAAAAAATGTCCATTAAAAAAGAAATACTTGATGGCATCTACAGGAAGAGAACAGACTATATGCTCTAATAGAAAAAAAAAAAAAGTCCATCTACTAAAATACAACATTTGAACAAGACAGATCTTCAAATATCTTACACCTCAAGATAATATATTTTTCCAAAGAAATGATAATAGAATAAATTGTATTAAGAACTCTATCCACAGAGGACACAGCAGGCAGTTTGCCATAGGCTCTTACTTCCACAGCTATACAGTGATTTTCTTTCTTTTACCCTCTAGTCTGAAAAAAAAACAAAAACAAACAAACAAAAAAAACCCTTAACTTTTCACTGTATCTTGGTAATACACATTTTTTATATCCATCTTAGTAGACAGAAAACCCCTATATATGAACTCCCTCTTGATGCAGCAATAGAACTCTAGCTAGCATAAAGATCGATGTGTTCTGTACTTGGTTATGAAGCTGTCAGTAGAGTCCCCATTGTTGATTCATGATTTTGATACTTTATTACACACTGGTCTTTTCATTGAATTTCAGCATTAGGACAAAGTTATTGTTTGTAGTGGAAGTTTGGCATTAAGAGTAGAGAATAGAAGAAAAGGCATTGCTATAGATCAACAATGATCCAGTGGCAGTCTAATGAAAATTTATTTTCCATTACATGTTTGGGTATTAAATTATACTTGTGCAGAGTAAATTATTCAGCTTGAGGAGAAACAAAATCACATTGACAAAAAAAAAATGTTAGTTATTTCAAAATAAATGCTGTATATTAATTGTTTCAAGAATTATTCACAGTGTCTCTATTTGCTCTTGTCTTATCTAAAAAAATGGAAGCCAGGTGTGGTGGCTCACGCCTGTAATCCCAGCACTTCGGGAGGCCAAGGTGGGCGGATCATGAGGTCAGGAGACGGAGACCATCCTGACTAACATGATGAAATCCCATGTCTACCAAAAACACAAAACATTGGCCGGGCGCGGTGGCTCACACCTGTAATCCCATCACTTTGGGAGGCCGAGGCGGGCAGATCACGAGGTCAGGAGATCCAGACCATCCTGGCTAACACGGTGAAACCCCCCTCTCTACTAAAAACACAAAAAAATTAGCCGGGCAAGGTGGCAGGCACCTGTANGCATGAACCCGGGAGGTGGAATTTGCAGTGAGCCTAGATCACGCCACTGCACCCCAGCCTGGGGGACAGAGTGAGACTCTGTCTCAAAAGAAAAAAAAAAAAAAAAAGGAACAGTTTCTTCAGTGATTCTCAGGCAGTGGAAGGGGCTAGCTGCATATACTGTGGCCCTCAGCTGTCCCTGGACAAAGAGGCTTCAGACCTTCCCTCCAAAGGGGCTAATGTCCCTTGTGGTGGAGCGTAATAATGAAGTTAACACAGGTAAGAATTCGTTTTTTTGGGGCCTCCTAAACAAATGTGTATCACCAATACTTTTGAAATCTTTTGACACAATCCATGAGTGTAATGGCCATGTTTAACAACTGATGTTTCTAAAAACAACCACAACGACAACAACAAAGCCTTGATTTATAGTGCCTGCCAGTATCTGTGGTGTAAATATTTCCAACAATATCTACTTCAAGTTAATGGCATGATGTCAATGAACATTGAGAAAATGATGTGCAGTATCACACCAGTGTATTTATGAATATAATGCAACAATAGAATAATAACCTCAAGAGTATAGATAATAGTGAAATAGATCAAGCTAATTAGAAAGTGATGAATTTGAGTATTTTAAGCATTTATCTCATTTAAAGGATTTACGAAAATGTACATTTATGCAATTTAATTTTAAAACTGGCTGTGTTTAACAACCACTTTCAAAAACTTTTCTGAAAATTTAAAAATTGGCTCTCATGAGCCATTTGAAGCTGGATCCACAATATTAAATATAACTACACCTTTGTGTGTGTGCGCATCTTAATTTAAGTTGTCCTATTATAATCAAAATGTAGTAGTCAGCCTTATATCCTTAGATATAAGGATATAGTCTGTAAATGTCAACTACTTTAGTGATAATCTGTTGGCTGAGATAAAGAAATGGACCATTACAAATAATATTTGCTTTGGGAACCTTGCTTAAGAGTTTTGGGGACTTATTCTTAAGACTCAGAACACTAAATTTCCACCTGAAACAAAATTTAGGATTCTCAAGTAGGCATGACTTAGCTGTCATTAGTCAAAACAATGTTCTTAATTCTTAGATAGCCCTTCTGTCCCAAATTCGTAGCTGGCATTCTACCTTGGGGTCCTGTGGGAAAAGTCTTAGCAAGTATCCCATTTACCCCAATCAAATTATGGCTGTGAAACAAGATCCACCTTTCTTGATCCCTTTGCAATTCTTAAATTCCCTATTCTGGATTCAAATACCGATGGGAAGGAGAGGGTTTCCTAAATAGATGGAATAGTCTTCTCCATAAAAAATAACAAATACAGACAGTAAACAAATGAAAAGAATTTCAACTGCTCCTTCCTTCCTTCCTTCCTTCCTTCCTTCCTTCCTTCCTTCCTTCCTTCCTTCCTTCCTTCCTTTCCTTCCTTCCTTCCTTCCTT
>NW_016806911.1:1032892-1064576 GCF_001698545.2 Rhinopithecus bieti | reverse complement strand
TTTCTTTCTTTTCTTTTTTCTTTTCTTTCTCTCCCTTCCTCACTTCCCTTTCTTTCCTTTTCTTTCTTTTTTCTTTCTCTCCCTTCCTCCCTTCCCTTTATTTCCTTTTCTTTCTTTCTCTTTCTCTCTCTCTCTCTCTTTCTTTCTTTCCCATTCTTTCTTTTTTCTCTTTCTTTCTTTCCTTTCTCTTTCTTTATTTCTTTCTTTCCTTCCTTCCTTCCTCCCTCCCTCCCTCCCTCCCTCCTTCCCTTCTTTTCTTTTCTTTCTTTCTTTCTTTCTTTCTTTCTTTCTTTCTTTCTTTCTTTCTTTCTTTTCTTTTTCTATCTTTCTTTCTGTCTTTCTTTCTGTCTTTCTTTCTGCCTTTCTTTCTTCCTTTTCCTTTTCCTTTTCCTTTCTTTCTCCTCTCTCTCACTCTTTTCTCTTTTAATACTGAAGACCTCACTATAAAATGTAATCGCTCTAGTGCTCTCTGTAACCTGAATATGTCCTATGAAGTTAGATTTAGGGGAGGAATATTGCATAAAAGTCAAACTCTGAAAAATGTAATCTTCATTTTATATATAGAAAGGTGGAGATTAGAAAAATGAAATAATTTGTCCTAGGTTAAACAAATATAAGTGCCAATATTTGAACCCAGATATGCCCAGTTCTAAAACTAATTTTCCCACCAACTCCTCTAAACTTAGTTTAGAATTAAACCTCAATATTAAATGGGCACTGGACTCAGGAATTTAACTATTCTTGTTTGCAACATCAGTCCCTAAACACTCCTTTGTTTCAAAGAGTCTTAATCTAATCTCAAAGAAAGAAATTGCAGTCACTTTCAAGGGTGAAACACTATGGAAGAAGACTATTAAAATGGAATTATGGTAATTGTAAATAAGAGTAATTAAAATTAATTTATTGACAAAAATTAGGCAATTGGTTACTTATTTACAATATTATTATTATTCTCATTATCCAATGCAATCAAAATTATGTAAAATATATATGGAATCATGGTTTCAGACAGTGTTTTTAAAAAAGTTTTAGAACATGGTTCACAGTGAAAAGCACATTTTGTGTCATTACAGAGCACTTGCGTGTGTGTGTGTGTGTGCATATACATACACATAGGGATGTTCAAACAAAAGATTTACAAAGCGATATTGATCCTTGTTGGATGAAATTTCATTTTTGCAATTTTATCTCTTTTACTTAATTTATTTGAAAATGCTCTTCTTAGCTGCTAAATTGGTTTCTTGCCTACTAATAGATTACAAACTATAGATTAAAATCATGTAAAATGAAAACTTATATAAGGTACACAAGACTTAATTGTTCTGGCAGCATTTTCTACCACATTTTAAAAATCAACCTTAAATAAATAAGGCCTGTAATTTTGAGTATATCATTTAACCAAATAGCAGAAAGAGGGATTAGAACATTCTAGAAGTTGCCTAGTGTTATTCTCTAGCTGTTGCTTCATTCTTTCCTTAAGGTCCAAACACAATATTGTGTGCTTATACCCTTATTATGGCATTTGCCATAGGCCCATCTTGTTTTTGATAGCTTTTATTAGTATGCAGTTTTTCCTTTGATTGAGGAGAAATGTTTTTCTCTGAAGCTTCCACTCTCTCATCCTTACTATGACTCTAGAGTCACATAAACACTTCTTTCTTTTCCATGGCCAGCTTTTCAAGCATTTGAGGAAATATTTCCGTGCCATTTTATGGGTCTCTTCCAAAACATAAACACACCCCAGTTAAATAATACCTTGCACATGTCATAGCTTTGAGTGTCTTCACTGTCTCCCAGCTCTCTATTTGGAATTCACTCTGATTTATTTATGTCCCAATTAAAGCACTTTGCATAGAATGCAACACAATTCCTAGGAGTTGTTTCTCACTCACGCTAATTCTAACTCTCTTAAGAGCCAAAACATTTAATCATAGATTCTTTACATACCCTCTTTAGCCCCATTTTTACTTTTGACAAATTTATTATGGAACATAAAATTAAGGCTTCAACTATGAATTTAGAATTGTTTTTGTTTTCTTTTTAATATTGCATATATAAAAGAATTCCCGGCTATTCATTGTTGATTGCTAGATCGTATTATCCAACATTCATTCTTTCTCCAAAACACATGTCTCAACAGAAACTATTATAGGCTCACTTAAATTGTCTTTGTAGTTTTTAAAGTTGAAACTAAAACTGATAATGTCAAGCAGTGTCTTCTACTTTTTATTGAAATTTTAATATGTGAAGATCCAGACTAATGACCTCCAATTCTCGCATCTTTACATATACATATTTTTTAAATGGCAGCAGCTCTCATCCACTTAACAATCCAAGTTTTGGATGGGAAAGCATTTGGAGAAAGTGAGCCTGTTAGGGTTAGATAGTGGGATAGTGCCTATTTTCTTATCTATTAAATCAGAAAGAGCTGTATTACATGTTTGCTTTGGATGTGTTAATTAAGAGGCATGTAGACAATTAGAAAATTATAAATTGCTTTAAGAAAATGAAGACAGTGTGCAGCCATATGAAAGAACAAAATCATGTCCTTTGCAACAATGAGGAGGCAGCTGAAGACCATTATCCTAAGCAAATTAACAAAGGAACAGAGAGTCAAATACCACATGTTCTCACTTATAAGTGGAAGCTAAACATCAGGTATTCATGGACATAAAAATGGCTACAGTAATCACTGAAGACTACTAGAAAGAGAAGGGAGAGCACGAGGGACCAAGGATTGAAAAACTAACTATTGGGTATTATGTTTACTACCTGGCCGATATAATCATTCGTACCTCAAACCTCAGCATCGTGCAATATACTCATTTAACAAACTTGCACATGTAGCCCCCCTTAATCTAGAATAAAATTTGAAATTATTTAAAAAAAAATTAAGACAGCTATATAATTAAGTATTCACAAGAGAAGAAATTCCTTGACCTGGAACACCTATCCCTGTGCTGCTTAATCTTTCTGAAAGAAGTAAAATAAGCAATATTACACTCCATAAAGAAAATTTTATGTGCTATTGTTAAAATGGATCCTTGGTAATTCTTTAATTTTGTGATCTTTCTTGTTTGCATGATGATTCTCAACCTTCTTAACCTTTATATGTCTATATTGTTCAACACTACTTTTTGAGCTCCATCAAAATTCAAGACAATCATTTGATAAATGTTTTATAAAATCCATTTAATTTACACTGCTCTGACTGGGCACTGTGGCTCACACCTGTAATCCCAGCACTTTGGGAGGCCAAAGAGGACAGATTGCTTGAGGTCAGGAGTTTGATACTAACCTGAGCAACATAGTGAAACCCTGTCTCCACTAAAAATACAAAAACTAGCCAGGTGTGATGGGGCATGCCTATAGTCACAGCTACTTGGGAAGCTGAGATAAAGGATTTCTTGGGCCTGGGAAGCAGAGGTTGCAGCCATCACTACACTCCAGCCTTGGTGACAGACTAAGACCCTGTCTCAAAAAAAAAAAAAAAAAAAAAAAACTACACTGCTTTTTACACTAAATTCATAGACCCAATAAAGTTAATTCTTCTCTGAGAATAATTTCATTAACCAGTACAGAAAAAAGTCTCCACCAGAATTTAGGTATGTAAATATATCCAGTGCATTATACCTGGTATGGTACTGGACACATGATGGATAACTCAACTAAATATTAGGATTATATACAGAAACATTTTACCCAAATTAATAATTTGGAAGATACATAAGTAAACTTCTCACACAGTGTTCTATTAATAATACTTATACCAGCTGATTGGACACATATTTTAAGATGTGATGTTTTGAATGTCTCCAGTGACATCAATTTCCAAAAAGGTGTTTCTGAGTATGTCCCAGTCACTTCAAGTTTATTGTAGTTAAATTCAACTGAAGTTCCTCTGCTCCTAATCTGGGAAAGCCTTGATCATGTGCCATATCTCTAGACCAACAGTTGGGATTTGGGTGCCCTTTTTTGCCCACCTTGGTGGTCTGCATATTGGTAAACAAGGAAACAACAGTTTGGGTGGGGGATTAAAATGTTTAATCTATGACATGATTTTTGAGGCTTACAGGACAAAATATACATTTTGTTTCTATTTTTGACTTTAATATTCCCGATTGCCAAATAACTAAAGAAATGTATGTGGTTTCTGACACTTTCTAATATCTCATTTCTAGAATCTGTTCCCTTAAGTGACCCTGTAATTGTACATTTTGTTTTGCTATAATGGAATACCTGAGACTGGGTAGTTGATAAAGAAAAGAGGTTTATTTTGGCTCACAGTTCTTCAGACTGTATAAAAAGCATGACTTCAGCATCTGCTTCTAGTCAGGGCCTCAGGCATCTTCTAATCATAGCAGAAGGCAAAGGGGGAGCTGGTGTGCTACATGGCAAGAAAGGGAGCAGGAGAGCAAGCAAGGCTGTCCCAGACTCTTTTGAACAACCAGATCTCACGCGTACTCCTTGCTGTGGGGAAGGCACCAAGTCATTCATGAAAGATTCATCCCCATGACCTAAACACCTCCCACCAGGCCCAACCTCCAGCATTGGGGATTACATTTCAACCTGAGACTTGGAGGGGACAAATATCCAAACTATATTTGATCCTCTTTTTTGACTATCATATACCACTCTGTTCTGACCCTAGGTACCACTAAAAAATACACCCCTACCAAACTCTGTCTTGTTAGTGAGGCCATCTTATCCAAAACACTTTAGACTTGGAAGTTGACATTTGCATAGTGATTTGTCCATTTCTCCATCCATTGTCTAGTTTTGCCTTCATAAAGACAATATAAATTACAACTCAAAAATATTAAGCCTTTAAGTAAAATTTACAAAATTACATTATTATTAACAAAGAACAGATGAAATGCACAACCTTGCTGTAACCAAGCTCTACAACTATGGGTCCGGCTTAGGAAATAAATTCTTTCTTTAAAAAACGAATTGGCTACAGTTTCCAAGCAGCAGATGAGTAGGTTTGAATCTAATTTTCTGCTACTGCTGAGTTTAATCTCATGATATCTTAATTTACCTCTTCACTCTCTCCTTCCATTATGTCTTTCAGATTCACCATGACAACTGCTTTTCTATTCACTTCTTCTCTAGTTTCTTCTACCTCATAATTTGGAAACCTTTCTGCTTTGCCCAAAAATGTTCTCATCCTCCAGAGGAAAGGTTACGTATTTAATCTTATGAATTCCTTTGATTCCTAGAAGTGCCATCAAGACTTTATTCCCAGAAATTATTATTTTTTCAAAAGTTTCTTAATGTTAGAAACAAAAAGCTATTTATTTATCTAAGATGTCCTGCATAGGAGCTAGGCATAAATGATCAAACACACCTGTGACATATTAGACATGGCCTCAAATACACTGACAATCATCCTACTGAGAGATGAGGTTTAATGCCCCTTTCCTTGATTTGGACTGGCCTTAAAGACATGCTTGACCAGTGTAATGTGGCAGTAGTGTTACTTCGAGATTTCCAAGGTTGAGTCATACAAAGGTTGACAGCTCCTGGCTGAGTTTCTAGAAACACTTGCTCTTGGTTCCCTCAGCTACCATGTGAGAAGGGCAGCAACCCTACTGTAGAGATCATGTCAGGGTTCCAGAGACTGAATGGAGAAAAAGAAGGGCCCAACTGAGCCCAGTCTTCCATCCATCCCTAATAAGTGCCATACATATGAGTGAAGCCATCTTGGACCACCCAGACCACAAGTTAACCACCATTCAGTGACCCCTACCAATGCTGTGTTGAAACAAAAAGATTCCCCTGAGGTCTATACTCTAATTCTTCACCACAAAATAATGAAATAAAATAATACATTTGTTGGTTAAGGCCACAAAGTTTGGGAGACACTTGTTGTAAAACCATAGCTAACTAGAACATAATTCAACATCTAATGCATTTACAGAACTCATTGCTCAGATGGACAATGAGAGTAGTAAGATTGCTATCACAGCACTTATTCCTATAACAATGATGCAGTTTATATTTTGCATTTAATGATACAAAATATTGTGGGGTTTGAAACAAATTATCTTGATGTATCCAAATGACTACAATTTAAGTTAAAGACCACCTTATATTCATTCCATTCTATTTTATAATCACTGTGATTTTTTAAAATCTGTTTTAAAATCAATAAGAAGCTATTTTGAAATTAAATAAGTTTGGTAGATCAGGAATGAGGGAAAAGTATATTTAGAATGAAAGTAACACTATTCAAAAACTAAATCTCCTTAAGGAGCAAATATAGTATATGTGTATTTGTTATATGTGTAATGAATATATTTATTTATTTGTTGACTTTGTGAGTTAATTTGAAGTCAAAACTCAGTGTCAGTCTCACTAATTCTTAGCTTCTCTAGATTTGCAAAAAATCACTTTCTTTACTTTTATATTTTATGACTGTGTCTGCCAGTTAAACAGAATCTGCTGGCATATATTCTGAGTCTCTGACTGTTAGACTGTTAGGCAGCAGAAATGATGATAAGAGAACAGCAGTCAGTGCCTAGGCAACCCTCTTTCATCCTGAGGACATCACTGATGCTTCTTTTTGTTTTTCTTTTGTTTCGAATACACATACACCTACATAAATACGGGGCTGTCATTCCACTCCACTGTTAAAAATGCCTTAATTCAATCATCAGAACCTGTATGAAATCTGGCAAAACAGAATAAAAGAAGAGTACTTGTGCTAAATGTGTTTGGTAGAAATCAAAATTGAATCGTAAATGGGGATGACAGCATTGTACCAAAGAAACATAATGCCTTTTCATTCTACCATCTACACCTTTAAAGGTGTGCTCTCCCTTTCCACCATTTTACCACTTGTGTACTTAGAAGTCCCCAAAACAAAACCAAACAAACCATATTTTGCAGAACAGTGCAGCTCTAATTTTACGTATTTACTTTTACTCAATAAAATAAAAGTTCTAAATAAGTTAAATATAAAATATCATATTATTTTACCTTAAAAAATTTACCTTAAAATGTCTGACTATGATTCCTGTGGCATTGGAAAACATCCCTGGAATGGATTTTCCACAAAATGTATTCAGTCCTTTTATATTAACTTTTTAAAAGTCAATTATTAGACTCCTAAAATATGAAAAATAAAACCTTTTAAAAAACACGGAGGCCATTTAAAAATTCAAATATTATAATAACAGAACCAAATAGTTATTAGATCGAAGTTTAAACAAAACAGGTCTATGATTTCTAATCCCCTAATGAATCAGTTGGATTCTAAAGCAAAATCAGATATATCTGCACAAAAGAAATAAAATTATGACTTCTCTGCAAAGGAGATCTGAATAGCTGTCCCTCGTGTAGTTGATTTCATTTTCTAATGACAATATCTGTAAAGAGAATAGGAATATAAAATAATCTTTGCAACAACCCATCAAACCACCCCCAAATTATAATTTATTAGCAAGAGCTTGAAGAAACTCCCTACTCAAAATATACCAACTAAGAAGAAGCTCTTCTGTAAACACCTTATAAAACGGATCACTTGCAAAAGTGAGAATTACTTCTATCTCCCGCACTGCCTATATATCTATATATGCATTGAAGAATCCAGGAAACCTGTTACAGCACTACCAAGGAAACAGCTTCTGAGCCTCTGAATGAGGAGCCAGAATTTGACAGCCTTCTGCCTGTACCACAGCTAGCATATATGATCTCTTGCTTCAAGAGATAGTATCTCCTCCAACTCACAGATTTAAAGAACCCAAAGCTACTGTTTTGGAAGGTCTGGGAGGAGCAGGCATAGTAAAGTACATTGTTTTGATTACTATTTTTGAAACCTTTGATTTATTCAGAGTATTAAAGTAACAACAACAAAACAGGCAGTGGAGGTATAGAATTTTCCATTTCTGCAAAACAGAGGGTCACTAGGAGAAAACTATTTGAAAACTGAAAATTAACCTGAGGATTGTAATCATCAAGTTATTGCTTTGCCAGGTAAGATCAAGGGAACAGTAGGAGATTAATTTAAAGAACAACCCTAACAAATTATATTTTAGGGTCATGGGAACAAACACTGCAGAACCAGAAAAAGAAACTCTTCTGGAAAGATACAGAAGAATATGTCTTGGAAAATCATCTTCTGAAAGATGACACGACGTTTTACAGACTGCAATTGTTTATTTCGTGGCAAAAGAATAGATGCAGTGAAAAATCTAAACAATGGCTCACTTGAAGATATGTTATAGCACAGGTAAAACATTTTTTAAAGGAAGATGGATCTAGATGATATGAAAACACAAGTGAGCAACCTCTGAAGAAAATAGAAAATAAGAAATTATGTTTTTAAATTAGTAGTTATTGAAGGAAATAATTGGTTAGACATGAAGAAATCATAAACAGAAGAAATGGATGAGGGAATAAAGTCCCCAGCATGACAAACTTAGATTTTCAGATTAAAATATTTGAGTGTCAGATACACTAACTTTAAAAAAATGCACTTGTATCTTGCTGGAATTTATGAATTCATATGATAAAGAAAAATATATAAGAGAGGAGAGTTTATAAAAAAGAGTTATGTATAAAAGAAAAAAAAAATACCAGCCTAGGACTCAACTTCTCATCCACAATACTAAAAGTTAGACATATGTGGGATTTACAGACCTAAAAAAAAGCAGACTATATATTCTGAAAATTTCCCCAGCTACAAAACACCTGAAAATGCTTGATAAAATATTACAAGCTCTCTCTTTTCACACAAACACACATACTTAATTCTTAAGAAAATAAGAGAAAATTAGTCAGTACAAACTTGGGATGAAACTAGAGCTGCCCAGAAGATACTTGCTGACAAAATTCCTTAGGCCAACAATAGCTAGGAAGATGAAAGTGACATTCCTAAGGACATTGCAATGCCTTCAGAATGCTACATTTTAAAAATGACAGTAGAAGCAAAATGGTAGGCAATATAAAACAATGAAGAAACGAAAACAAATTTATAAACCCTATGGAATATAGAGAAGAGAGAGAGTTCTGACACTGTGTGCATAATAGCTATCTCAGAAGAAGAGAAATATAAATTATAATGGGGGATATCTGAAGATATAGTGACACTTTTTTCTAAATTCAAAACAGATGGAAAATTACAGATTGAATGTGCTCATAGAATTACAAATAGGAGGGATAAGGCAAAATTCGACCTATATGCATTGTATTGTTGTAAAAGACTACAGCAGACAAATGTAATTCCAAGTTGAAAGAGTCAATTATACATCAACTACAGAAGAACAATATCCAGATTTATAAAATAATTTTGAACACTACGCTAGATGTAAAAAAATAATAAAATGATAGTTTTAAAGTATTCAAGAAATGCACCTTATTCTGTAGTTCTGTACTTAGTTAAATCACCATTCAAATGTTATCGCATACCCCAAATATGCACAAACATTCAAGCCCTCAGAGTCTTTGCCACACAAAGACCCACATTAAATATCTAGGATAAGATACTCAAAGATTAAAAGCATAAAATAATCCAGGATACACTAAAAGTTTTGGGTGTGGAATAAAGCTAAACTCTGGTAAATTTATTTTTGTTAAAAAGAAAGAAGAGAAATGGAGCAGGGGTGGGAGCTGGTAAAAAATTATTAAGATAATGAGAGATTGGGAAGGGATGTTAAAATATGCCCAACAGTTTTAGTCCAACTAAAACATTGTACTACCTAAGAGCCTAGCATTAGACTTCCCTTCAGTGTTGTTGTTAATTATCAGTGAGTCATTCCCCTTAATTTCTCAAGAATTTGTTTCTGGATCACCGTTTAGTCTTTCACATATGACTCCTATCTTTATTCTCAGTGGTTTTGATAATACACGTGGGTGATCCTCCCAACACTCTAGTATCTCATTTCCTTCAACTCTCCTTAAATGGTGGTGTCCATCAACCACTTTCAACTATATGTTCTCAAGGTCTTATCATAGAATCTTCATTCTCCAGTAACTATATCCTTCCACAAATTTCGTTTGGTGTATCTCACTCATGTCCACAAACCCATACACATTTTTCTCACACCTTCTACTGCCTTAACAAAATCATTTTCCCACTAATACAATCAATCTATTTATCTCACTACCTTTTCACTATCCTCATTCTTTTCTATGTACTGAACTTAACTTCCATGGTCCAGCACCATAATCGCTTCCATGAAAACACCCTCCATTTCACCACTCTCAGATTGGCTCATGCATCATCATGCTAACTTCCTAAGATCACAACTCTGATTAAATATAATTCAGCCTACTCCACACCCACACCCATGCAACTGAATGTGGCTATGGGAAAAAAAAAGTCATACTGACATTCCCACTTTAACTCATGACCACGATCATGAAGTGGTCTCTAAACGTACACTATACCATATTCTTCTACCCATATATTTTATGATTTCCCTAGATAATTACTTTACCTTTTCTATATCTTAAAATTCTATAATTCATGTTCCCTATGCTTACTCTCAACTGATGAACTTTTCTTACTTTACTGAAAAAAATGAAATAATAAGAAAACTTCCATAAACTCCCACAACTTCATTTATGAACCCTCCACCATCTGTACCCAAATTATCTACCTTCCCACCTGTTACTATAGTGAACCATCTGTGCTCTATATGAAGCCAATATCTCCACTTATATACTAGATCTCATCCCTTCTCAGTAACTTAAAGAAGTGACTCCAAAGATTCTTTCCTCTCTCATATTTGGTTAATTTTTCCTCTTTATTATATAATTTCCATCAAAATAGAACTATGCTGATATTTTTCCAATTTTATAAAGTATTAATATGGCAATATTTTCCTACCTTTCTATGAGGTTATGTTCCACTTCTATGCTCCTGTCTGCAGGAAAACTTTTAAGAAGAAATTTCTTTACTCATTGTTTCTAATACTTGTATTCTAATTTTCTCCTAAACCCATTCAAATCAGGCTTTTCTTCCACCATTCCATTGTTCATACCCAGGTCATCACTAACCTTACAATTGCTACATCAAATGGCTAATTTTAAGTACTGTTATTTGAAGGGTTGGTAAAATGTTATCATGCTTTCCTCATTTTTATATTTGATTTCTAATATGCCACACTCATGTGGTTGTGTTTCTACCTTACTTATTTTTTCTTCTTAAACAACTTTTTTTCTTTGTCATTGTTAAGGATTCCGTCTCAAGATTCACTCCCATGATTCAGTCCTTGATTCTCTTCTCTGATTTAACTACATTAACTCCTTTTGTGATCTCTAAAAATCACCTAAATTCTGGTCACTCCCTAATTTATATTGAAAACTCATTTTTATTTTCTAACCCTAGATTCATACCCAGCTCTCTCCTCAACATCTCCACTTGGAGACCTAGCAAACACTACCATTTCAAATCCAAGTTAAACTTTTTGTTTTTCCCTCTCAAACTTATTCCATGCATAATCTTCGTACTTAAGCTTATGATAACACATATTCTAAGTGTCCTATCTTAATATCTGATCATTTTTCATCACATAACAAATCCACTGTTCTAGGAAATACTGGTTCATCTACCCTCACAATATAATCATATTATT
Organism: Rhinopithecus bieti; assembly: GCF_001698545.2. Taxonomy (NCBI): domain Eukaryota; kingdom Metazoa; phylum Chordata; class Mammalia; order Primates; family Cercopithecidae; genus Rhinopithecus; species Rhinopithecus bieti. The sequence continues at coordinate 1,052,991 of NW_016806911.1, read as the reverse complement.
TCTTAGATACTGGATTAACATCTTGGTGCTTCCCACACATCATCATCTCTCAGGTAATGTTGATTTTTGCAATAAATGCTTGGTTTCTTATTTCTGACAATTTCCTCTTCAGTCTGTACCTAAAAATAACAGAATGTTCCTTTTAACATATAAGCCTGATTTTTTCTTTTCCTTCATTTAAAATCACCTAATGGTTCTGCATCTTGCTTGAGTTAAAAAACGAAATGCACACAGTAGCACACAAGGACTTGTGCAAGCCTCCACCGCCCTTATTTTCTTAGAGCTTACATTTTATTACTCCCCATTACGTGTTCACTACTCACATACTTTGTCTCTGCTCCTTTTCAAACACACTATGCCCCGTCTTGTCTATAGACCTGCATATTTCCCCAGTCTGGTAAAATTTTACTCCAGATATCATCATGGCAAATTTCCTAGCCTCCTTAAATCTTTGCTAAAATGTGACCTCCTCAATGGGCTTATTCTGATCAATGTATTTTATACGACAATCTATGAGTTCTATAACCCTTTATTATTTTCCATAACTGTGATCTTTCTAATGTTTTATGGTTCACTTATTAGCGATGATTATTGTTTGTGTCTATTTTATGCATTGACATTTGTAAGTAAAATTACTGTGCCTGGAATTTGGTAGGTTTTCAAGACATATTTATTAAATGAATGAATAAATATAAGATTGAAAATAAAAAGATGGAAAACAATTATACCAGCTGAAAAAGAACCAAAATTCAATCCAAGATGATCACACAGGAAAAATATATATTATAATAAATTAATACATTTTCAGGACAATAAAATAGAAAAAGCTATGGGTCACACACACACAACGGAAACTAATTCTATTGATTGTTAATTTCAGCGGCAGATATTTTTATGATAGAAAATTGTTATTCTATTTCTATTTTCCCAAGGTCCCTAATATTTGAGATAGATATCTCATCTTCCAAATTCCCTTCAGTATTACTTTTCTTAGATTTTATCTATCAATGTTCTTACCTTTATTCTTGTCAAATTGAGCAATATGAATAATTTCAATCCCTCTTATTCGCTCCTATTTTTTGAAAGCACTTATCTCCTTCCAACCTACTAAACAGATTAAATATTGTGCTAAATATCGTTTTCTCTCTCCTTTATGTAAAATGCAGGTTTCATGAGTGTGGGTAATTTTGTACCTGTTGTATCCCATAGATTTTTTTTTTTTCAGAAGGAGTCTCACTCTGTCACCTAGGCTGGAGTGAAATGGCACGGTCTCGGCTCACTGCAACCTCCAGCTCCCGAGTTCAAGCTGTTCTCCTGCCTCAGCTTCCCGAGTAGCTGAGACTACAGGTGTGTGCCACCACGCCCAGCTAATTTTTGTATTTTTAGTGGAGATGAGGTTTCACTATATTGCTCAGGCTGGTCTTGAATGCCTAACCTCGTGATCTGCCCGCCTCAGCCCCCATAGACATTTAATTGTGCTAGGCACATGGTAGGTGCTGAATAAAAATATGCTAAGTAAATTATGTATTATATTTTCAGTTATTGAACCTTGAATTTCTAGGATATTTCATTCTTTGAGGATGATAACTTACTTTGTTAATGTACTGTTTAATAACATTTACTCACATACATTGCTATTTAAAAATCAATATTCTTATAAATTATGGGTCTATTGCTTTCATTCACAGCACTGTCATTATTAGAATGTTGTATTATAACTATTCATAATATTGAATGTTTTGAGAACTTCTTTCTATGCTCTGATTAATTTCAAGTTTAGGAACTTGTTTCTGTGCATGAAACTTTTAGTGGATTAATAATTTAACCTTAGGATATCTCATCACAAACATTTTAGTGCTAATAAATTTGCCAATGGCCTCGCAACATGAAACTTAGTAAATATAATTTTCACTTGTACAATAAGATCTAAACTTAATTATCAAATTGAACTCAGCTGATTATATAGAGTTAAAATATTGTATGTCAATAAGCATTATTTATTTTGATATGATTTAGTAACAACAAAACAAATTAAGTATATAATACCAGTGTAAACCAAAAATAAAATTCTAAGCTGCCCAGCCATCAGAAAGGCCCTCTTTTCTCCTCAAAGGTTATTCCAAAGTTAACCTGAAAAACTAGTTCAGGACATAATGGCAAAGGGGAGCTGGACATGCCTTATTATATCCTCCTCTCATTTAGAATTACTGATAGAACAGATGCTTTAAGTCTAATAAAAAAAAATATTTACAATCTATTCTCTGAAGTCAGCTACCTGGATGCTTCATGATAAAACCCTGGTCTCCACAATCCCTTTATCTTAACACAGACATTCCTTTCTATTGAATCTAAGTCTTTAGGCAGTTACTTGACTCTTTCAACCAACTGCCAATGAGAAAATCTTTCAATCTACCAATGACCTAAAATCCTCCCACTTCCAGTCATCCTGCCTTTCCAGACCAAACCAATGTACACCTTACATGTATTGATTGATGTCTTTTGTCTCCCTAAAATGTATAAAACTAGGCTGTACTTGCCCCAGTCACCTGGGACACATGTTCTCAGGGTCTCCTAAGGGCTGTGTCATGGGTCATGGGTCATTCATATTTGGCTCAGAATAAATATCTTCAAATATTTTACAGAGTATGACTCTTCTCATCAACACTCTTTTTCTATTTCTTGAATAGAAAAACATTTTTTATGAAGAAGAAACTAGATATATAATTTATTTTTATTCCAAAACACGTAAAAAAGTTATTAGATCGAAAGTGTTTGTGTGGTGTGTATGTGTGTAGGCATGATACATGTATATGTATGTGTGGGTGATTACATTGGTAGCTATGTTTGAGAACAATCAGGAAATATTCATAATTTCTTTTATTCTAGCATTGAAACTAGAGTAAGGGACAAAGTGTAAAGTCATCTACTAAATCACATGTAATGAATTGGGGCCTGGTAACAGGAATGAGTGTGGCATGATGAAAGAGCATGAGGAAAGTCAATGAGTCCAGGGCACAGTGAGATAATGTGAGTGTTGTATAAGATTTTAAAGATTAGTTGGGATCAGATTATCCAGGGCCTTGGAGACCATGACAAACCCTTCTACTGTTTATTCAAGTGCTATTTATCATTTCAATTACAAATTATTTTTAATACAAACAAAATAGGTGTACAGTAACACTTATATTTAAAATATATATTCAATGTAATTTTTACCTTGGGATTTACTAGATAAGTATAAATACTTATTAAAATTTTATAATATATTGACTTATAATATCACTCTTACATCAAAGTAAAATGAAATACTTTTCTGCAACTTAGCTACATTCAAGTAGTAATAAACTTGCTGCATACCAAAAGAGGCAGTTCTCAAGGAAAGAGATTATTTTTACTAAAATATGGTTCAAATTCAAATTTTATTTTTATTCCATAAATTGTATATATTTTATAATTTTGAATAAGTTTTAAGCAATTAAATACCAAGTGATGTAGTAAATGATATGATATCCCTTGTTTCATTTGTGCTTACAGTAAACCATTAACATATAGAAGTAAAATTTTATAATGGTACATATTTTGTATTGCTTAGTTCCTTGTATGCCTAAGGAAAATCTTTAGGAAAAGATGGAAGGTGGTGAATACAAAATAAATGTAGTGTCGATGATCCAGGAAGACTAATTAAATCTCAATTGTAAAATGCTCATTATTTACATGTCAAATAATTTGTTTCTCCAGAAAACTCTAATTAATTAAAACTTTATAATTTAAAGACAATCTATGGAACATATATTTGCCTTACATGTAAAAGCAAGGTGAAATATAAAATGTCATAATCTTTTTATATTTTTTAAGCATGCCGATAAATAAATTTGCATCTCACTTCTAATGTGGTAACAGCAGAGATTTATAATATCAGGAAAGTAAGATCTAATTCAATTCCTTACCTAAAATATGTGTAGGTGAATCATGAGTCAAGACAATATAAAGAATATACAAATAATATGATAATTCTTAAGTTTATATTTCAAAATTGTATATACTAAAAGTGCCAAATTATCTAAGAAATAAGAATAATTACAATTTTTATGTTTCCAAAATGAACCATCTGTCTGGGTAGTTTTTTGGATTTAAAAGTATTCCTTTCTGCCCCAGTGAAATTTTGTGGCATTCCTTAATATCAATAAAAAAAATTTTAATAATGTTATTAAAAGATTAAATTTTAATATGAATAAAGATTCTATTTGAAAACTAAGATTTATTTCAATTCATGTATCTCACAACTTCCAATAAAAATACTTTCTTGACTCTAGCATGAGAAAAAAGTATAAAAATCTAAATTTTTTTCTATAGTAAAACACATTGGAAGAAACTTGCAATAACTTATAGTATGTCTTAAGTTGCAAAGTTGAAGTGTGTATGTGCTGTTTCTTCTTTAAAAATTTTTAGCAAAGATTGTGATTATACAAACACATTTTATTAACAGTTCTTTAAAATGAACAATGCTTAAGTGTCCTGAGCAAATGAGTATCTAATTTATTTTTAACAATAATCAGGAATTCTGAATTATTTCACACAATTCAATTATGACATTATTGAATCAAATATTCATCATAGATTTAACTTTTAATCTAGTTCTATAGCCCTATTTTCAAATAGGACATCTCCACTTGGATACATCATTAAAATAATAAAACTTGGTGTGACAAAGCATGAATATATTACCTTAATGTCATTTTCCCCAACCTTACATCTTTTCACTATTATGGAACATAAAACCATAGACTCAGAATTCAAAATCTTTTATGGATAATTTTAGTCATTTGTTTAAAAAAACCTGTATTGCAGAAAGGAAAAAAACTTCTCACTAGTTGGGAGTTGGGAGTTTCACACCCATTACATAAAATTGTAGGCTGTCTTTTACCCAGAGCACCAGGCAAGACCAATTCTGAGAAAGATTTTGTGAGCACCATGGGAAGAAGGCTTCATGACACCCAGGATGGGTGGCATTTAGTGTGTGCAGGAGGTGAGAGGAGACTCCCTGGCATTCAGGCAGAGAGATGCGTGTGATATCCTGGAGGGAAGATGTCTTTGCAATAGTAAGTTAAGAAACGTCTCAAAAATTCCATAAAAGACATACTGATAACAAACTTTTGGGAAGGGTTACAGTTTTTCAACGTAAAACTTTCAAAAGAGGTTTATTCCCGTAAAAGGACTTATTTCCTCAATACCACTGTCTGTCAATATATCCATTACTAAGGCTGCCTATATCTTTCTCTTTCTTTTTTACTTTTCATAACCAAACTTCTGCTTTTTCCTTAATAAAACCATATAGCATTGAGAATGTGTTAATTTTTTCCTTGTTTCTCTATCTTCAAGTCAACCAGGAATAAGCTTTTAGTTGCACAGTTTTGTCCTGCTAAACCCCTTCAAATATATGGGATTTATATACACATAGATAGATCGATAGGCCTTAAAAGTATGTGTACACCTGAATCTCTGAAGTGATAAAATCCAAATTATATAGGCTTTTAAGTTTTGCATAAACAAAATTTCCAAATTCACATGGAAGTGTGTATGATATCTAATGTGTAGTGCTTTAAACATGTTAATATATATTTGTTAATTTTATGAAGATAATTACTTCTTGTAGCTTGCTGAAAGCTTCAAATCTGAGTATAGTAATTATGTTATATGTGTTGAGATCACAGACTTCCCATCAACCCCATTTAAACTGTAACCCCCATCATAATCAACAAACACCAAACAAAACAACGTCTTTTTTTAAAGACGTGTCTGATAACTTCTTTTCTCAGTCTTTGGGAGTGAGCGAGAGAAGAAAACAGAGGGAGAGGAAGGGAGAAAAAGAGGGCAGAAGGAGGTAATATATGCACCTGCTTCCTTTGTCCCTTCATCCTAGGGTGGTAGTGACTCCTGCTCTTCTCAACCTTTTAATTTTGAAATTAAAATTTTTAATTTTAATCTTAACTAAACACAGCAACACAGCCTCCTGCTGGCTGTCTGAGTGGGTTCCTAAGGCAGTGTCTTCTGGCTGATTTGATAAAGGAGACTTTGGAAGGCAGGAAAAAGAGAGAGGGTATTCTCTATTTTTCTCTGCCTTGAGTGGTATTTCTGGTATCAGCTTCATCTTCTCTGAGGCTCCAGCTCCCGCTGAAAAAGCTCACCATGATTCTTGCTCTTACCAAACGATAAGAGCCATGATTCTGGGTACTGAGCCTACCTCCTTTGCCCCTCCATTCTAGGGTAATGGAGATTCCTGCTCTTGTCAACCTTATGTTAACAATTCCCCAACTGACATCTCAGCTCTTCCATTACTTGTGTAGCCAATTCTTTCTATTAAATCCCCTCTATTTTGCTTGTTGGAACTGACTGATAAGTGAGAATATCCCTGTATTAAATCTTGGCACACCTCTGCTGTTATTTTTGTGTATAAACTCCTACAAATTAATTGTTTCAAGGTCATGCTTTGATATATATAAACAATTATCCAGAAGTTTTGTATTCAATAATAGTTTTAAGAGCATGCTCTAAAAATTCCTACACGCTTTCACTGGTGAAGAAATTAGGATCAAAAAATGAATGAAACATTGTAATTTAATAGTTCAAACATGGCATTTCTTTCTAAATTTGTATTTATTTGGTTACTGAAAAGTTTACAATAAATACCTGACACATTTTTATTAGATAATTTAAGGTTTTCAATAAATCCTTACACATATACTAACTCTAAATTAAAGGTGGCAACATGCTCATAATTATATCACAGGTGCCTTCTCTCATATTTGAGGTTAATTATATCTCCTTGGCCTGCACTTATGATTTTAGTGTACTATTACTTAGTGATAGCAAGGGGGCTTCAAACTTGTCATCAGGTCCACTTTAAAATTATAAATGATGATTGAAGACTAAAATCTTAAAAAAGTTAATACATGTAATAAAGGGGAGAAAAATCAGTAATCTGATAGACTATTATAATAGACTGAGGTGTACAACTGTTTAAAATTGTATCTTATTAAAGAAGTAACATGACTATTTTAGACTCCAGAAAACACAGTTAAAGAAAGAAATCAAATCAGTCACTTCTAAGTAGAAGAAATCCATTGCTAACAATGTTGTTATTTGACTTTTGTGGGGTCATTTTCACTCACTATATGAAGAAAAATTTTGAGAAAATTATATGTGTGTGTATATCTATTTATATTAAATCATGCATATTACCTATGATATTTTACATGTATGTGTTATGTGTATAATATATGTAGCAGTTTCTTTGACCAGCTAAATAATCCATTAACTTATTTTTAATTATTCTAACATTTATTCCTGCCTTAGATCTGAGTAGGCTACTCATTAGAACATTATTTCACTAAAATAAATAAATACATAAAGGAATTGTCCTTTGTTGCATGATATCATCAACTTATAATGTAATGCTCTAAAGTTTCTTTTTCTTGCTACTGCATGAATGAGGTGGAGGGGGCTCTCAATCACTCAGTGTCCTCTTTATGAAGCATCCTAAGGAAATCCTTGCCTGGCTTTGTAGTAAGTAAGAACATTCACGCTTCTGGGCAATGGATCTATTTCATCTGGTGAACAAGAAACGCTATGACTAAGGAAACTTCCCATTCTATGTTGCCTGGGTGAAATCTTAATCAACTCTATGACCCATCTATAAGAATGTTGAGGACTTATGAATAAAGTATTGAACATCTTCCCTGGTTCAATTCGATCTAACCAGCCGTATTAGTTTGATTTACCTTTGGTGTATTGCTATGTGTTGGGTATCCGCATAATCCACTTGTTGAAAGACAATGCATTTACATTGCTTAATCACATATATTGTAACTATACAAATTATATATAAGCAAAACAATGGTTCGACAACTTTCATCATAAAGGGTCTGCATGCAAGACGTTAAATTTCTAGGTTATTTATTTAATTTTAAAATATCTATATACTTTTCTCTTTTTCTGTTTTTTTAAAACAAGTATAACTCAAATATGCATACAGTTTCTCTAGTTCTGGAATCCCATCTGTTTTTTATTCAGAAAAGGATTCAGAAGAAAGGCCAGAAAATGAAAGTATCATAACAGACAGACACAGAGCTTATTTAAGCTTGAATTGTAATAAAATATTTTAACTAAATAAAATGACTGTTGAAATAGCTTACCAAAATGTGACAGGAATCAAAGTTTTGCATCTGTTGACATATTCTTCCACCTGTGAATTTAAACTGGCTGTGTAACAACTCAATCCTAGGAAATATCCTTTTTCTTTATAAAAGTAAGATGATGTGTTAAAGAAATTGTTGGCCTATATACTGTTCTACACAGGGTGTAGAACACACTCTGTGTGACTATCCTACACAGGGTGAGTTGAAAAACAATAGTATAAAGTAGGGTTAAGCAAACTTTTTCTGTAAGGGGCCAGATAATAAGTATTAGAAGATTTGCTGGCCATATGGTCTCTTTAACAACTACTCAAATTTGTTTTTGTAGTATGAAAACACCCTTAGACAGCGGGTAAACAAATAAGCATAAATGGGCATACCTGTACTGTAATAAAGCTTTATTTACAAAACAAGTGGTGTTCTATATTTGGCTCTAGGTCCACAGTTTTCTGACCATAAATAACTAAAAAGTCTCTCGTAATTCATATTGAATCTTATTTTAATTTATTTGAAGGTATTGGGAAATACAAAAAGCACAAACAATGAAAATGAAATAGATTATATCCCTAAGAAATAATTGATGTCAATGTCTTGGTATTTTTAATTTATGGACTTTTAGCTTTTCTGTCATGCAGAAAAGTAGTATTATAGTAAGTTTTTGTTGATAAGAATGTGATCACGAGTATACTCAATCTGTTAACTTTTTAAAAATACATGTATCATTATGTTTTGACTCAATAAAGAAAGAGAATCATATTTGTGTTTTGAAAATGCTCACCCAAGTTACCTTGGTAACTTCAAGCCCTTTTATCCCAAGACTTGTAATAGGTTCTTATAGGGTCTTATATTTCTACTTCATTTTAATCATCATCATCATAACCATGACAAAATTGCTTGTCAGTTTATGCTAAAACACATTCCACAGAGCAGTTTATGAGTATAGATTTTTAATATGGTAACAGACCAACTACCAAACAAGAGATATTAGCTGGCCATTATAAACATAGCTGCAAAACAACTTATCCCTGTAATTCTCAATTCTCAGAGGTATGGGATGTGAAATTCATATGCTCAGCTATTTCAGAAAGGATAAATATAGTGTTCTCAAGGACATAACTACCAGAAATATTTTAAATGCTTGTAATATTCCCTTTAGTTCAGTACTCTTTACAGAAGTTATAAAATTGCCGTTTATTATTTAGGAAGTTTCAATTTTATTTCTCATTCATCCTTCTATCTAGGTAGGAAAATACAGGGTGAAGAGTTGACATCTTTACTCCTCACCTGTGTGAACACAGCCTAATCCTCTGTTTCAAGGGGTTTGGAGAGATGCCGATTACTGGGTCTTGACAATGGACATAATCTGGAAGTCCATTGTAAGTTCTATTTGCACGGATTTTCATGGAAGTAGTATTCAAGATTTGATAATTTTTAAGATCCATAAACTAGTCAGGGTCTGGTCAACAATGGCAAAATTAAAAATCAAATGCAATAGTAAGCCTAAAGCAGAGGGATATCTTTTGCTACCAAAAATAAAAAGGTTTGAAGTAGTTTTAAAAAATACTTTGAAACTTTTCATTAAAAGATAAAATAGTATTTCATTGCTTCATCAGTATATGGAAAATGTCTCTCATAGCACCCACCCAAAGGAGCAGTTATGGTCCTTATCTGTGTTTTTCTAACTGCTAAGAGAAAGTGAAAACATTCTGGAGGAATAAAACAAAAACCTTGCAATGGATAGATTTAGAATTGGTTACATAGTGGACGTCCGTGAGGAACTGTAGTAAGCACATGGTCACATGCTGAGTAGAAGGAAATTGCCTAGAGCTAAATATTTCTGCCATCTAAATCCCAGAGTAGCCATGGGTTAGCAGCAAAGCTCCTGACTCTGATGGTATCTGCAGAACATGTAATATCTTTCTACTTTCAGTCATAATTTCGGTCTGGGTCTAATGCAATCAATCTCACCTTGATAATTTACGTTTCAGAGTTTTCCTGGCTGAGTTATAAACTTTGTAATAGCCTTTTTAAAAGATGCATTCCAGTATATTACTCTAAATCACTCCTTGATTTTATTCAGTTCAAAATGTTAATTGTTCCTGCCATGGGCATAGTATGCTTTGTAGAGGATATAGAAACTTGTAAGTGTAGACCCTGCCCGCAGAGAACTTACAAGAATGTGGGAAGAAGACAGATTCAACACCAATCCTAACATAAAGCAGAGTGTGGGCAGTGCCTTAATGAAAATTCAAAGACCTAGACACCTGGGAAGAATGAGCTCACATTTGGCACAACAGATCAGGAAAGGACATCAGAATGGAGATGACAAGGGAGAATGGAAAGATATTGACATGGTAAATATTGTGTTAAACAAATTTGCTGAGGCAGGGAAACCTATGCTATATTCAAATCCTATAAGCAATTCAGTTTGCTGCACAGAAGTTCTTTAGTTTAATTTGATCCCATGTGTCAATTTTTGCTTTTGTTGCAATTGCTTTTGGCATCTTTGTCATGAAATCTTTGCCCATGCCTATATCCTGAATGGTATCTCCTAAGCTGTTTTCCAGGATTTTTATCATTTTGGCTTTTATATTTCAGACTTCAAGCCATCTTGAGTTAATTTTTGTATACGGTGTAAGGAAGGTGTCCAGTTTCAATTTTCTGCATATGGCTAGCCAGTTATTCCATGATCATTTACTGAAAAGGGAATCCTTTCCCCATTGCTTGTTTTTGAATTGTTTGTCAAACATCAAATGGTTGTAGGTGTGCAGTTTTATTTCCATGTTATCTCTTCTGTTCCATTGGTCTATTTGTCTGTTCTTGTATCAATACAATGCTGTTTTGGTTACCGTAGCCCTGTAGTATAGTTCGAAGTCTGGTAGCATGATACCTATAGCATCGTGTTCTTTTTGCTCAAAATTGCCTTGGCAGTTTGGTCTCTTTTTTGGTTTCATATGAATTTTAAAATAATTTTTTCTAGTTATGTAAAGAATGTTGCTGGTAGTTTAATAGAAATAGCATTAAATCTATAAATTGCTTTGGGCAATATGGTCTTTAGAACAATATTGATTTTTCCTATCTATGAGTGTGTGTGGCAATTCCTCAAAGACCTAAAGACAGAAATACCATTTGACACAGCAATCCCATTACTGGGTATATACACAAAAGAATATAAGTTGTTCTTTTATAAAGACACATGCACTCATATGTTCATTGAGTAGTATTCACAATAACAAAGACATGAAATCAACCCAAATGCCCATCAATGATAGACTGGATAAAGAAAATGTGATACATACCATTAAATACTATGCTACCACAGAAAAATAACAAGATCATGTCCTTCGAAGGAACATGGATGGAGCTGGAGGCCATTATACTTAGCAAACAGAAAACCAAATACGGCATGTTCTCACTTATAAGTGGGAGCTAAATGATGAGAAACATAGAGATGAACAACACACACTGGGGTCTATCAGAGGGTGAAGGGTAGGAGGAGGGACAAGATCCCAAAAAATAACTAATGGGTACTAGGCTTCATACTTGAGTGATGAAATAATCTGTACAGTAAACCCCTGTGACACACTTTTATCTACATAAAAAGCCTGCCACATGTATCCCTGAAATTAAAAACATTTAAAAAATCAGTTTGATGGGAGCCAATATGATGCCGTAAGAGCATAGTTTGGAATAAATGTGAGAATATAGTCTGATGAAAGGGATCAAGAACTGGGGAATAATTTGTCCCACTAATTTTGAATCTCAGAGCTGCTTTCATACTGACTTTATCACTACTTTTAACCCAGGTCAGATTGTTTCTTTTCTTTTCTTGTAAAACAGACATGGAAAAGCTATATCAAAGGCACTGTAGGAGATATGAATGAGCTAATAAAGCGACATTTAGAAAATATTTTATAAAATTACAATAATATAAAATGGGAAGTATATTTGAAGATTAATATAAAAACTATTTCTATCTCTTTGTGATTTAAGGAATAGAAAGTACTTTCACAGACATTATTATATTCAGCCACCAACTATACTCTATGTAAAGAAGAAGATGCACAATCCACAATTATTCTATAAATGAAGAAACCAAGCATCAAATTATGGGGAGTGGGTTGGTGGGGTAGGAAGGGATAGCACTATCTAAAAAGCCTAACTTTTCCCACGCAGTATGACTAATAAAACAAGATTGCTTGGCACTAAGGAGTGGGTTGTGATTGTCCCAGGTTGGTATGGTTAAAAGAAATTCTATTGAAACTTAGAGGTAAAGAAACTAAGACAAGACTATTTACTCAAAGAAATCGGTCTTGTTTTAGTTTCGAATTAGGAAAAGTACTTCAACTGAGGGACATCAGATAGAGTTAACCAGTGAGAGTTAATGCAAAGTTTATTCTGAATAGAAAGAGAAAATAGAAAGCAGTAAAAATCGAATTGATGCAAGCATTTGTAATGAAGGAAAAGCACACTGTGACCACTCTTAATTTCCCTTGTGTAGCAAGTGAGAGCTTGTCATGTAGGGTCATCCAAAGCATGTGACAAGTGCAAAGCAATTTAGCAGACTGACAGTGGTAGAAACCAATTAAAAGTTTAATAAAGGAATGTATTTGTATTACCTGCCACTCAAATGTTTCCCATTTCAAAAGAATACTATTACAGTGGACCCTTGTCTAATTCTGCTTTGGCATGAGGACTGCACTGGTGGGACCAGAATGTTGTGCAGTTATTTAGAGAGACTTCTGGGAACTAAACTGTATACGGATCTTTTAGATAGTCCTTACGGAGCTCAAGACTAGAACTTTGCCTACATTCTTAATACCACCTGCATACTATTGGGGCTCAGGTCATACACATCTTCAATTAGTGCAATATTTTTCATTTTTAAAATAATAGTTACCTACATAGACTACCTGTTTATTTCTATATTATATTAGCCATTGTTGAATATATCTACAGACAAAACCATTCCAATTATAATTTTAGCTTAACTTTGCATCTTTAAGTGCCACTCATTGTTATTTGTCTTTCTTGAATCTTCCTAAGCTTCCCGAAATCATGAAGTCTATTTTGATTGCCAGTAACTGAGAATGGTCACTGAAATGCTTTGAAGAGGTCTGTAGCTCACTCCCACACTGTGTTTCTCAGGAAGTGCTGAAGATACTATTTTCTGCATTTTTTTATAGTGATGCTGCAGAGTGATTGTAACATGGCAAATTATTGACAGTATCCTGCTTCCCAAAGTTTTGGCTTGTTTTCCTCTTAAATTATAACAGAATTACTGGTACTTTAAATTTCATTTTCTGAAAACAACTAATAACAGTCCATCAAATATATTGAATCAGGCTTTGATAGTTGTGTAAGTATTAACAAAATTATACCAGCCCAACATAGAGTTGTTGAATTTTTATGCCCTTTGGTTCTATTGCAGTAGTTGGCTTATATAGGCAAAAGCCTTGCCTTCCGTTTGGACTTTATGCCACATGGTGATCAAGTAATTGTCTTTCTTATGTGCAAACAACAAGATCCAGTTCAAATACATTTAGGTGAAATAAGAAAGAAGAAACAATGAAGGAAGAGAAGGGAGGGGAGGGGAGGGGATGGGGGAAGGGGAGAAGAGGGGATAGGGAAGGGGAGGGGAGGGGATGGAGGGAGGGAAGGGGAAAGAAGGAAAAGGATGGGAAGGGAAGGAAAGGGAAGGGGGAAAGGAAGGAAGGGAAGGAAGGGAAAGTAAGGGAAGAGGGAAGGCAAGGGAAGAGGGAAGGAATGAAGGGAAGGGAAGGGAAAAAGGAAGATGGAAGGGAAGGGAGAAGGGAAAGGAAGAAAGGAAAGAGAAAAGGGGAGAAAGGGAAGGGAAAAAAGAAAAAAATGAATTCATAAATACATTAATTAGCTTACATAATCACATTTCAAACCCAATGAATGTGGGCACCAAGAGAAACATAGCCAAGCTAAAATTCTATTACAAGTAATGCTGATTAGGTTTTGTGCATTGTTCAAGCTGTCACACCCTACTGCCATATCATTGGGCCCTTATTTCTGTCACATTTGCCACAAATGATCTTTGACCAGCATTCTCAGAAGGTAAGGTGATGTAAAATCTTATCTATAATGGCTTTTATGGAGAAAGGCCAGACTCTAGCTGCCTGTTCCCTGCCTTTTTAGGTAATTTTTTCTTTAATACAAAGAGGTTGGAAAGCCAAAAAGGACAAATATATGGCTTTTGGCTTAAGATTTTTACTAGGATATTTAATAATTGGACTAAATTGGTCCCTTTTTACCAAACATCATTAAAATTTCCTCTTACCAGTAAGATATAACCATGGCTAAGTGATGGGCCAGTGAAAAGCTGATGATAGAATAAGGAAGCAATCTATGGTACATGAACTCTATTTCAAACTAATTAGGAACACAAAATTTTGTGTCCATGAATTTTGATTCAAATGCTGATTCTTCAACTGTCTGGCTCTGTGAGACTGAATAGTAATTTAATTATTCACACTTAGTCTTCATTTTCTTTTTTATATTATTATACTTTAAGTTCTAGGGTACATGTGCACAACATGGAGGTTTGATATATAGGTACACATGTGCCATGTTGGTTTGCTGCACCCATCAACTCATCACTTACATTAGGTATTTATGCTAATGCTATCCCTCCCCAGCCCCTACTCCCTGATAGGCCCCGGTGTGTGATGTTCACCTCCCTGTGTCCAAGTGTTCTCATTGTTCAATTCCCACCTATGAGTGAGAATATGCAGTGTTTGGTTCTCTGTTCTTGCAGTAGTTTGCTGAGAATGATGGTTTCCAGCTTTATCCATGTCCCTGTAAAGGACACTAACTCATCCTTTTTTATGGCTACATAGTATTCCATGGTATATATGTGCCATGTTTTCTTAATCCAGTCTATCACTGGTGGACATTTGAGTTGGTTCCAANTTATTATACTTTAAGTTCTAGGGTACATGTGCACAACATGGAGGTTTGATATATAGGTACACATGTGCCATGTTGGTTTGCTGCACCCATCAACTCATCACTTACATTAGGTATTTATGCTAATGCTATCCCTCCCCCAGCCCCCTACTCCCTGATAGGCCCCGGTGTGTGATGTTCACCTCCCTGTGTCCAAGTGTTCTCATTGTTCAATTCCCACCTATGAGTGAGAATATGCAGTGTTTGGTTCTCTGTTCTTGCAGTAGTTTGCTGAGAATGATGGTTTCCAGCTTTATCCATGTCCCTGTAAAGGACACTAACTCATCCTTTTTTATGGCTACATAGTATTCCATGGTATATATGTGCCATGTTTTCTTAATCCAGTCTATCACTGGTGGACATTTGAGTTGGTTCCAAGTTTTTGCTATTGTGAATAGTGCTGCAATAAACATATGTGTGCATGTGTCTTTATAGCAACATGATTTATAATTCTTTGGGTATACCCAGTAATGGGATTGCTGGGTCAAATGGTGTTTCTAGTTCTAGATCCTTGAGGGATCACCACACTCTCTTCCACAATGGTTTCTTATCTGGCTTGGCAAAGGTAGCATATCTGCCATAGTGGGTTTAATTGGGGTTACTTCTTGGTTGATTTTGTAATATTCCACTTTTTTTTAGCATCCATGCAAGTAAATTAAATGGAGTTATAATGGAGATCATGACTCCTAATCCCTCGAGTCTTCAAAGATGTCCCTATTGTCTGTCATTACCCTTATGTGCTACTGATTCTGATCTACTATCATTACTGGAAGCAGTGAGGGCATCATTATGTTAGAGGCTTCTATTTGGCTTTTCTCACTATGGCAGCCCTTACAGGTTACAAAGCCATTTTGATTATTAATTATTGATTCAACTGTGAAATATATCTATTTCAAATATACAATTCAAGACCAGGGAAATGACCCATGATGGGTATGTGAACATAGTGAACACAGTGAACACAATGTTAACCACACCTTGGCCGGAACTCCATCTGTAACCTATCTCATATAATCCTGCTCTATCAAGAAATTATAAATGATGCTTTCTCTCCTCAAATGTCCATGTCTGTATGTACTCTGCATTTAACAGTTCTCAAAATATCTGAGTATTCCCCTTTCTTTGTGTAAGATTGCCTGAATAGGATTCTTTAAGGAAGGGCTTGGGGAACTATTACTAAATAATCATTTTATATTGTTGCAAGGGAACCCCACATCATCTTCCCATGGGAATCTGCCATCTCTTTCAGTCAATAGCTTCGGAGTTTAAGATTTCACTCAAGACAGTGATTTTATTTTTAATTGGCGTGGCTGATAACCCTCAGCATTCGGATTATTCTTTATTTTATTTACGTAGATTAAGGAATACTATTGTTAGTTACCAACTAGGGAAGCAGGATTGATCAGAGGAAGAAATTGTGTTACAGAATTATAATACAGTCCTAACATGGACCTCGGCAAATCCCAGTGGTAGTTTTGGGACTGAGATGGCCCCACTGAAATGTCCTAATATGGGGCAAGGGGCCATCCCTTACTATCACCACAATGACAAGTTGATATACACAAAATGCCTCAAAGAAAGAAAGAAAACTTTTGTGGATATGATTTTTGATAGAGTTTGGCTCTGTGTCTCCAACCAAATCATATCTCAAAGTGTAACCTTCACGTGTCAAAGAAGGAAAGTGATTTGATCGTGGAGGCAGTTTCACCCATGCTGGTCTCATGATAGTGAATTAGTTCTTAGATATGATTGTTTTATAAGTGTTTTGAAGTTCCTCCTTCGATTTTCTCTTTCCTGCCAACCTATGAAGAAGGTACATGCTTTCCCTTCTGCCATGATTGTAAGTTTCCTGAGGCCTCCCCAGCCTTGTGGAACTATGAGTCAATTAAACCTCTTTGCTTTATAAATTACTCAGTCTCAGGGAAGTTATTTATAGCACCTTGAGAAAGGACTAATACAGTTTTTTTCACCCAAAAAAAATACTCCATGCAGTGTGGGTGGTGGAGGTCATGGGGGAGGGAAAGTGGAGACTCAGCTGAGTGACCTGTCATCTGTCAAGATTTTAGGAGCTGAAGGAAAATGCTCCAGTCTTTCTTCCACAGAGGAGAGAGGTCTAAATTATTCTAAATGAAACACACTTAGTACAGACTATAAAGGAAATGATTGATCATTCAAACACATTAAAATTAAGGTCTTAGATGTTAAAGAAAATAAATAATCCACAAACTGAGATAAGTTAACAGCACATAAACATGACAAAGAATGTATTTCCTGAATATTTTAAAGGTTTGAAAAGTAGGTAAAAGCTTGACTGTGTGCTTTATAGAAAGATACATGAAGTGACAGAAAATGCATTAAAATATTTAATATTTTAATATATAATTAACCATTAATATTTAGAGAAATACAAATAAACAAATAAGATACTATTTATATTCACAAGACTGGGACATATTAAAACATTTAACAATGAATGTCAAGTATTGGTGCTTATGTCTACACTATGGCTGTTGAAATTGTAAATTGCTCCATTACAGTAATAATTTGCCATTATTTAACAAAATCAAATATATGCATATTCTGTGACCCTCAGGAATGCTGCTGTTATTAATATACTTCTGAAAATTTGAATATATATGTTCTAAGAAATACAGTGTTCATAATAGAAAACTTTCACTATATATATGAATAAATATGTGAAAAAAATCAAAATTATGCAATTTTTATACAAATGGCACTTAAAATGAAGAAACAAGGGTGTGAGCAAGATGGCCAAATAGGAACAGCTCCAGCCTCCAGCTCCCGGGGAGCGACACAGAAGAAGGGTGATTTCTGCATTTTCAACTGAGGTACCAGGTTCGTCTCACTGGGGAGTGCTAGACAATCAGCGCTGGTCAGCTGGTGAAGCCTGACCAGGGAGAGCTGAAGCAGGGCGAAGCATCACCTCACCTGGGAAGTGCAAGGGGGAAGGGACTCCCTTTAGAAACTGAGACACACAACACCTCCAAAATCTGGTAACTCTCACGCTAATACTGCACTTTACCAAGGGTCTTAGCAAATGGCACACTAGGGGATTATATCCCACACCTGGCTGGGAGGGGTCCCACGCCCAGGGAGCCTCCCTCATTTCTAGCACAGCAGTCTGAGATCTAACTGCAAGGCAGCAGCGAGGCTAGGGGAGGGGCGCCCGCCATTGTTGAGACTAAAGTAGGTAAACAAAGCCTCCAGGAAGCTCTAACTGGGTGGAGCCCACTGCAGCTCAAGGAGGCCTGCCTGTCTCTGTAGACTCCACCTCTGGGGACAGGGCATAGCCAAAAAAAAAAAAAAGGCAGCAGAAACCTCTGTGGAGGTTAATGACCCTGTCTGACAGTTTGAAGAGAGCAGTGGATCTCCCAGCACAGAGGTTGAGATCTGAGAATGGACAGTCTGCCTGCTCAAGTGGGTCCCTCACCTCTGAGTAGCCTAAATGGGGGACATCCCCTACTAGGTGCAGACCGACACCTCACACCTCACACGATGGGGTACACCCCTGAGACAAGGCTCCCAGAGCAAGAATCAGACAGCAACACTTACTGTACAGCAATATTCTATCTTCTGCAGCCTCCGCTGCTGATACACAGCCAAACAGGGTCTGGAGTGGACCTCAAGCAATCTCCAACAGACCTACAGCTGAGGGTCCTGACTGTTAGAAGGAAAACTAACAAACAGAAAGAACACCCACACCAAAACCCCATCAGTATGTCACCAGCATCAAAGACCAAAGGCAGATAAAACCAAACAGATGGGGGAAAAGCAGGGCAGAAAAGCTGGAAATTCAAAAAATTCAAAAAATCAGAGCACATCTCCCCCTCCAGAGGAAAACAGCTCATTGCCAGCAACAGAACAAAGCTATGGAGAATGACTTTGACAAGTTGAGAGAAGAAGGCTTCAGTCAAACAAACTTCTCAGAGCTAAAGGAGGAACTACGTACCCAGCGCAAATAAACTAAAAATCTTGAAAAAAGAATGGAAGAATGGATAACTAGAATAATCAATGCAGAGAAGTCCATAAACGAACTGACAGAGATAAAAACCATGACATGAGAAATACTTGACAAATGCACAAGCTTCAAAAACCGACTCGATCAACTGGAATAAAGAATATCAATGATTGAAGATCAAAATAATGAAATGAAGCGAGAAGAGAAGTCTAGAGAAAGAAAAGAAAAAAGAAACCACCAAAGACTCCAAGAAATATGGGATTATGTGAAAAGATCAAATCTACATCTGATCGGTGTGCCTGAAAGTGAGGGGGAAAATGGAACCAAGTTGGAAAACATGCTTCAGGATATCATCCAGGAGAACTTCCCTAACCTAGGAAGGCAGGCCAACATTCAAATTCAGGAAATACAAAGAACGCCACAAAGATACTCCTCGAGAAGAGCAACTCCAAGACACATAATTGTCAGATTCTCCAAAGTTGAAATGAAGGAAAAAATGTTAAGGGCAGGCAGAGAGAAAGGTCGGGTTACCCACAAATGGAAGCCCATCAGACTAACAGCAGATCTCTCGGCAGAAACTCTACAAGACAGAAGAGAGTGGGGGCCAATATTCAACATTCTTAAAGAAAAGAATTTTAAACCCAGAATTTCATATCGAGCCAAACTAAGTTTCATCAGTGAAAGAGAAATAAAATCCTTTACAGACAAGCAAATACTTAGAGATTTTGTCACCACCAGGCCTGCCCTACAAGAGATCCTGAAGGAAGCACTAAACATGGAAAGGAACAACCGGTACCAGCCATTGCAAAAACATGCCAAAATGTAAAGACCGTCGATGGTAGGAAGAAACTGCATCAACTAACAAGCAAAATAACCAGCTAATATCACAACGACAGGATCAAGTTCACACATAACAATATTAACCTTAAATGTAAATGGACTAAATGGTCCAA
>NW_016806911.1:1020955-1032301 GCF_001698545.2 Rhinopithecus bieti | reverse complement strand
AATATAAATAAATAAAAGTTTAAAAGGAATTTTAAGTCAAACCTCAAAAAAAATTAAAAAATTAAAAAATAAATAAATACATAAAAATGAAGAAACACAAAATCATGCATGAACTTTATTAATATGATGTTAAATGAATATAAACTTGCAGAATACATTTGGCACTATTTAATGTATATAAATTTTCAAAGCCTGCAGTGATAAATAATACATATAATAAAATATATACATATTCATTGAACTTTAGAGGGAAAAAAAGGAGAGTGATAAGCAAATAATTTCAGGTAAGAGTATTGTTGGCTTGAATATGAGGTGAGCTCAGAAGAGATGGGGAGCAGGACATGGAGGAGTCAGTTTCTACGACTAGGCCCTTGATTTGTGATTAGTCTTATTTAATGTGAAATTCATGTGTGTTATAAATATCGTTTTTTTCAGATTTGATTTTGATAAAAGTATTTTAAAGGAAGGTAAAGGAAGATCTATCATTAAGTTAGCGCTACATGTTTCTATAGCTAAATTTTATCAAACTTTTTAAAACCAGATAATTTGTATGGTATATAAGTTACTATCAAGTAGAGAGAGAGGAAATAGCTTTTTAAAGTTTCCCTTTTCCCTTAGTACAAATTTTCCATACGTGGGTTGTAAAAGAAGACAGGACATTTCTGATTCCCTAGGTCATCCAGGGACTCACAGATTTCTTTGTTCCTTCCTCTTCCATCTCCTAAGTTACTTTGCACACATCGTCAGTAATAAGTCATTACTATGACTATATCCAAATTCCAAAGTAGGAGAATTAGGAATAAAGTGAGGAAGAGTGAGCAGCTTCCTTCAAAGGCCATAACCTGTATGCACATATCTCTTCTCATCTATCATTTGCTAAAACACAGTCACCAGACCAATATTAGTTACATAGAAGGGTGAGAGATGCAGTCTCCACCTATGCGTCATCCTCAGCTAAAGTGTTAGGTTTTATTACTGAATCGATAATGATAAAATAGATATTAGAGAAAAAATTAGCACTCTCAGTTACCCTATAAATCTAAGCATCCAAAACAATACATTAGAATACTTACTCCAGTTGAGCAGAATACATCATGACCGGAAATTGAAGGGTGATTCAACATTAGAAAACCTATCAACTCAATTCATTATGTTAAACCATTAAAGCCAAAAAAGTAAACAACTGATGGTTAGATAGATAACAGAAGTTTGATAACAGTGGATGCATATCCACGATAAAAACTTACCTAAAGTGAATAATAAGAATAAACTATCTTAAACTAATATAGGAAATTAGTTTATACACTAGATCATGTACTTACAGGGGAACAGAATCTTGAATGCATGATTTTTCTCCCAATTTTAGGGCTTTGGATATGACTTACAGAATTGCTTATAATCAGCTTCTGCACATTATTTCTAACTATAATGAAAGTCCAACCACACTAATCAAATGTCCATTCTTTTAACTTACCAGACAACTTCTCAATTTGAGTCTTGCAAATATTACTTGAGCTAAATGTGGTCAAAATATATCTAGTGATCCAAACTAAATTTCTCTAAAAGCCTTTAGTTCAAGATAATAATTTTCTTGCAAGTACTCAATTACATTTTTTACCATGTCCCTGCATTTTTTTATAGATATATTTCTCCGATAGATTATGCTTCTTTAGATCACCTATTGCAAATCCACAGGACCTGACACACAGTATAAATGACAGCAAGAAATTTTTCTGTTTCATATACAATGCCTGTTTTAAGATACCTAACAATTTCATTACTCAATATTACAGAAAACTGTGATTTATATCCAGGAAAGTCAGGAAGGTTATTGGACTGACTTTTCACCATCTATACCATCTCATTCTACCTTCAATATTTAAAAATAAGTGAAGTGGTGCTTTATTTTCATATATTTCCAGAACACTAGCTTGCTGCCGAACACGAGGTAATCCTATAAAGCTCAAATTGATTTGACTATTAATATGTAGAAATTTTATTGCTATAACATTTAGAAAGGCAAGACTTAAGGAGTCTTGCCTTTCTATCATATATATGACATCCTATATATGATAATATCATATATATGATAATTTATTGGCATGGTTCTTTGGTTGGGATTTTAAGTGGATGTAAAGTTAGAAATAAATAGGATGAATTTTGATGTGTAGTTACCCATTAGTAATCAAGCATCATAACGTGTCATAGGTTGACAAAAGTTTGGGTCTACATATTGTACAGTGTTTCAGATATGGTTTTACACATTTTTGTTTATTCCCCCCACCTCACTTCCACATCCTCACACTGCTGTTTTTATATCATTGTACTTTTGCTTCTTTTTTATATTTCTACCTTTCTTTTATACTTTTTGAATGAGGGCCTGTGGGTGGCTTGGCACCAAATGACAACCTACAAAGCATGTTATATTAAAATTAAAGGCCCTTCTACGTACTTTGTGATTCATAGCTCTAATCATATTGTTGACAGTTTTGGAAGCTAATCCGCCACGAAAAGTGTGTGTTTATGCATGTGGGTGTATATATTTGTGAATTATGTACTTGTATAATGAATCATGGGAGATATGGGAGAGTATGGGAGAGTAATCTGTGATCATCTAAATTGGAAATGTGAAGAACTGAAAATGAAAGAACAGTGACAACAGTAATAGAAAATGTTAGCTGGGATGGAGGAACAATAAACAGCAAGATACAGCAAAGGAAGAGTCATGCTTTTTCACCTCACATTTATAATTATTCTATTACAAAGTCTATGATTAGATAAAATTATTGAACTTACATTATAAAAGGAAGAAGTCTCAACTCCCCTAAGTGCTTCATGTAAAAAAAAAAAAGAAAATGGAGAGCCTCATTTCCCAACCAAAAAAAAAAAAAAAAAAAAGGGAAACCCCCATTCCCAAACAAAAAAAAAAAAAAAAAAAAAGGAAAAGAAAAGAACCTGAGACAACCTTGAATCCTTTTGCCAATTGATGAGGTCATATCTTTTGTAAGTCTAGCTTAAGAATAGGATCCGGAAATTGTGTGTAGTTACACAGCTAAAAAAACGCAGAATTAGTTTATTTTTCTCCTGACTCATGGAATATTTGCAGAATTCAAGGCTACATTCAAACTCAGTCAGCATTTACTTGAATGTCTTTTCATGTGTTCCCTGGGTCCCAGAAGTAGTTAAAGATGAACTCTGGGATGTATGAGGTTTGTGAAAAGTGTATACATATGTATGTTCATCACCGAGGCTGACATCATTACCCAGGAAGAGCTATTTTAAATCCATTTATTTATCATTTATTCTTTCTTTTTAAGGAAATGTAGATATTGGGGTGTGTGTGTGTGTGTGTGCATGTGTTTATATATATATATGAGATACAATATATATATATAAATATATATATATGAGATTCATATATATATGAATTCTCATATATATATATATATGAGATAATTTGTTGGCATGGTTCTTTGGTTGGGATTTTTAGTAGATATAAAGTTAGAAATAAATAGGATAAATTTTGATGTGCATTTACCCATTGGTAATCAAGAACAATAATGTAATGATCAATATGAACTATTCTATAAATGAGTTCCAGATTTTAATGATTTGTCTACTGTCTTAACAAGGCATTTCAGGGCACAATTGAGCAAAATGTTGCATAATTTCATAGACGTCTGGTTTGCTCATAATTTTAGATTGCTCTACAATTGAAGAAACAAACTTTACTGTTGCAATTTGTGTGTTTTTCCCCTTTCACTGTACTTGATTAAGGTGCATGCTTCACTGATTGAACTGAATAACTTTACAGAGTAAAATGTTTATGGTTTTTATCAATGGGAAATGTAGTGTCATGTCTCAATTTTCCTAGTATAAAAGTCAAAGTATGCAAAAACACCTCTTTGGAATGCAACCTCTGTCATTAATGCGATTACCATTTTTTATTTGCTATTATTTTTGTTATTTTGTTTAAAGAGTTCCCCAGCTTCGAAACATTCTCAGAATGTTGTTAGTCCTTAAATGCAAAAGCAGGAACTGCATTCAGAACAACATTCTGCCCATGTTAGAGCTCCCATTTAAGCTTCAGGTAGGAGTGAATATATGGGTGTGAAAGTGAAAATACTTGCCTTTTTTGACAGTGTCTTCTCTTCACTATACATGAAACAGGTTGTTTGGCATACATTTTCTTAATTGGAATAATGCTTTAAAAAGTTTTTTAAAGAAACAAAAAAGTAAAATGGTAATCATGTTCTTTAAATAAACACCAGCATTCTTATGTTATAGTCTTGTTTCTTTAAGATTTTTGGAACATCACAACAAAGTTTCAGATTGGTAGAAAGAAACCATAGATATACTTGGCAAGACTAATTTAAGTTCCTAATTTATACATTAAAGCATGTAGAAACTTAGCTGAGGCTCTTTGGCAAGATGGAGAACGAAAAAAATACAAACTTGTCTTAGTACAGATTTCTTAGGAATGAAAAAGCCCCTTAGCTGGCAAGCACCTACTAGTGACATTAACTGAACTATGTAACCTGCTGTCTAATCGAAAGAACCTAATTTCATGCTGTGAAGTGGCCCTTTTCATTACTGATGGTGACATTGTTATCCAAGAAAAGCTTTTTAAAACCCATTGTTTGTTCTTTCCTTTTGAGGAAAAGTAGAGAGCAGAACTTCCCCGGTTCTCAGCCCAAGCTCAGTATCACCTAAGAACCTGTTTTCATCATGAAGACACACTGAGAAATGGTCAGGAGTCCCTGATAATTCTATGTGATTCTGCACAATCAACAACTCAGAACAATTTCCTCAGTTGTTTTAAAAATGTAGCTCATTTCTTTTCTCATTCTGATATTAGGCCACTTCTTCCAGATTACTTGCTGGATGTACTTCCATTTCCATGTATGAGAAAATAAAGTAAATGAAGGTTCTAGTAGTAAGTGAAGTCGTGAGCCGTTGTAGTAGAGGACTCAGCACTAATTCTGAGCTAGACTCTCTCATTGAAATCCAGACTTCATCATTTATCATCTGCAAAACAAGGATGAGATTTAAAGCTCAGTGCCTCTATTTCCTCATCTAAAATGGTATTAATTTATACTATAAATAGTATAAACTTCTTAGGGTTGATATTAACAATAAATGTATTAATATATGCAAAGTACTTAGAGCAGTGCTTGTTACTACATGGTAAGTATTGTATAAGTACTGCTTATGATTATGATGATGTTGATGATTTAACATCAACATTTATTATTTAAAAACCAAATTAAAATTAAGTCTTGGGAAAGCTATACATAATCCATATAAAATCATCCTTCTTTGTAAATGGAAAACTGGTCTCAGAACACTTGCATATCCCAAAATTCATATCTACTCAATGTCCACAGGCCCCCTTAAAGAACCTGTATCTAAATGGTTGGTTCTCCATATAGGCAGGTTTTGCATCCTGCTAATACTGTATTTTCTATCAGTGTTTGGTGGCAGATGTGAAACCTGTGGATACAGGGTGCATTGGTCTGTTTTCACACTGCTATAAAGAACTTCCCTGAGACTGGGTAATTTATAAACAAAGGAGGTTTAATTGACTCACAGTTCCCTATTGCTGGCGAGGCCTCAGAAAACTTACAATCATGGAGGAAGCAGAAGCAGGCACCTTCCTCACCTTCTTCGCAAAGTGACAGGCAAGAGAGTGAGAAGGAGAAACTTCCAAACACTTATAAACCATCAGATATCACAAGGACTCACTATCATAAGAACAGCCTGAGGGAACCACCCCAGTGATCTAATCATTGCCCTTCCTCAATACGTGGTGATTGCAGGCCCCTCCCTCGACATGTAAGGATTACAATTCCAGATGAGATTTGGCTGGGGAAACAGAGCCAAAACGTATCACAGGGCAAACACTTTATTTTTAAAAATCCACTTATAAGTGAACCTCATAGCTCAAACCCACGTTGCCCAAGCGTCAACTGTATAGATTAAATTCACACACACACACACACACACACACACACACACACACACACACATTCTCAATGTGTGACTGTGAATATGACAGTTTTTATAAATGGCAAAGCATACAACAAAATTCTATATTTATTTATTTTAAAGCTCATGTAAACTAAAATGCAAAACTTGCGTTTTGATTCACATTCACACATAATTTACGTAAGGTACTGCCTCTTTGGAGAAAAGAAGGAAAAAATATGAGGTGGAATGGAATCTTAGCAAATTTTTTTTTAACAGAAAAGTGTATCAGAAGTAAATTTTAGCATTTCTTTTATTCCAGTATAGGGTACTTAGATACATGTTATAATTGCCTATTTTCTTCTGTATGTTCAAAGTAATAAATATAAGTTAAAAAATAAATGAAGCATAAAATCCAAAGAAACAATACCATCTTTTGACCTTGCAAGCTACCCTAGATATGTTCTAGCTCTTACTACCTTTGAATAGACAATGTTCTCACTCAGATGGAGAGTTTCCTCCTTTCTGTCTTTCAGTCTTTCTCCACCAGTCAATGTGCTCTTTAACTCAATCTGGTACGATTACTATTACAACATTACATAAAATGTCTTTGCAGGAAGTCAGTAGTATGCTACCCACTGTTAAATTTAATGGACATAATTGACCTCTTAACAGCATTTAATTGAAGTTAATACTTTTCTGACATTCAACTCTTGGCCACCCTTATCAGTGCCTACATGAAACTAAGTTAATATTTCATAGATTCTTACCTGTGCTTTACTCTTCTGCACTGTCTCTGTACACACCAATCTCATTTACTCCCAACTCTTTACAAAAATAACCAAATGTAGATATTTCTCAAATTTCACATCAAGCCCAGAGCTCTCCTTTCAAGTGTCTAATCAGATGTTTTACTTATATATTCCTATATATGTTATATATTTTTCTCATACTTAGAAAATCCAAATTTTTTTTTTCTCTCCTCACAAATGTTTCACTCCCATGGTGTTCTCATAGAATAAATTCTACTCCTTATACCTGGGTAAAATGCTAGAAATCTGACACATCATTTTCCTTCATCCTCCTACATGAAAATATACATCAGGATATATTCTGCATTGAGCCATCTCTCCCCTCTTTTATCAACACCATCTACTGCACAGATTAGTATGGTCTTTCTTTTAAATTTCCAACTGACCACCAACTTGGCTTGTGTTTCCTGCCTTGGGTCTCTCTGGATTCATTTGCTACATAGCAGCCAGGATGATCTTTCATGAAATGTAGCTGATTATGTTATACAGTTTCAAACTCTGAAATCACATCTTGTTGCATTTGCTATCATAGCTAAATTCACGGTCCGAAAGACTTGCCTGAAGGAGACCCCTTCTTTCTCTTGTGAACGTTGTCAGAATCAAAGTAGAGTCGCCACTGTTTAAAAAACCCTGACAAATATTGCCAGGGAAGGCTATGAAGTGAATGGTTTACCTGCAGAAACGCCTGACGACAAGAATTATCATAAAACACTTTACCAAAACTAAGACCTTGTACAAAGACCATCTCAACCTGCACAAAAAGAAATACTTCAGCAAGAACATCTGCCCAACACCTGCCTATCAAACCTTGAACTGGTGCCACCTACGCTCTTAATCCTTGAAGCCAAGAATAATTATCTCAAAAAACTTTATAATCCTCCTCATTTGTCCTTTAAAAACCTTTGTTTTTCTTTACCTTCCTGAATATGCATGTGGTTTACTATGGCACATGTATTCCCATTGCAGTGTCCATTCCTGAATAAATATTTTATTTTAGGGAGTTTCTCTCAGTGTGTTGTTTAGGCAGACCCTCATATTCCTCATTTCAAACTAATTTGCCTTTTCCTCACTATGCTTTACCTCCCGATCGTCATTCAGTTCCTTGAACACACCATGTTCCTTCATTCTTATCACAGAGGTTTTCCTCTTTTGATTACTCTTGGTGGGATGCTTGCCCCATCTCTGGACTCAGTTAAATCTTAATCACATATCAAATTGCTACTCTACTGACATAGTCCATGGATGGATTAGCTGACCCTTATTATATACTGTCATAGCACCCTGTTCTTTCCTTTACAATACATATAACTGTTTATAACCATCTTTTACTTCCAGAATATTACAGCTTTTATTACTATTTTAGTGCCACAGGATGACACCAGTGTTATTAATGTTATAAAAACAGAACCATAAGCAGAATTTACAGTTCTTTCTGAATAAGATGGGGATAGCATGAAACTCTGTTTTACCCTGTAGAGACCCTCTGGCTATGTTTTAGGTTAGAATTGTCAAATATAAATTGTTTAAATATATTTTTTATCTGTATGTTCAGTTGCTAAAATTCTTAAATATTGTTCATCCAATTATTTGTAGCATTAATATTCAGAGACATACGTTGGCCTCAAATATTGGTTCTGCCATTACCTGTCTCTGTGACCTTGTCCAAAAGTTATTTAACCTTTGGGATCTTTCCTTTACAGAGCATAAGAATAAAACATAACTAACTAGTTTGAAAATTAAATATATAGAATAAGTATAATATAAAATATAGACTAAATTTAACTCAAAATATATATAAAGTATATAGAATAGAATAATATAAAAATTAAGTATATAGAATACCCATTGGTCCTTAGGAAACAATAACTGTGAGCAATGCATATCTGTTCCTACACAATATTTATGACTTTAAAGTGCATGGTTTGTGTATCTTTTGTTCACTATTTACCTCCAGATGCTTACCAAAAACGTGCCACATGATAAAACATTTTTAAAACAGCAATAGCTAAATGAAGATAACTGTGAATGTTTGCTAATTTATTTTACACAAATAATTGCCAAGCCTGCAGTTAAATTTAGAGTAAAATTCTACATAAGATGGAGACATGTTAGAACCATCCAAGATCAATAGTTATAAGGTTAAGTATATTATATTACAAGAGTGCATATCTAGGGAGATTTTATTTTCTGATATTTAGAAATGATCCACAGCACTTAAAGAGGAACAAAATCTATTGAAATACAAGCATTCAGAACTCTGTAAGTTCTCGATTTAAAGTTCTATTCCTAAAATATAAATAGGTATTACATGAAAAGTAAGTTCTGTAATAGAATCATTTTGGGGAATTCTATTTAAAGAAAATCAATATATATACATTCTAATTACAGTAGAATTTCTTATACTGTTGGCATTTTAGGCATATTTTCTCTAAATAACATTGAACATTTTATTATAGATTATCTTGTGGAAACTATGCTCTGAAGAACATTTATGAAGTAACATTGATGAAAATGATCTTTGAAGAGAAAGGAGAAAGAGACAGCGGTTTGACATAGAGATTCACTTGGTTATATTCACTTAGAAAAATAAACCCCATTTTCTTAATCTAATCTATAAATTAGAAGCAATAATCTCTTTATTAGGCTGCTATGAGAATCAAGTGGAATCGTAATTACAGAAACACTTAGAAAATTAAGATGACTACAAATATAGAAATTATAATAGTAATCCCACATAAGATTGTAAGAGGCTTAAAGCCACATTAGTTGTTAATTAGATACGATTAATTTTAAACTACCTTTTCTACTTATCATGTCCAATTTCAAAACAAAATGTATGAAAGGTACTCAGGATGCCTGTAAGTAATAATTATTTTCAATTTCAAGGTTATTAAAAAGTCATAGCTGGCTGGGTGGGGTGGCTCATGCCTTTAATTCCAGCACTTTGGGAGGCCGAGGGGGGTGGATCACTAGAAGCCAGGAGTTCAAGACCAGCTGGCCAAGATGGTGAAACCCTGTCTCTACTAAAAATACAAAAGTTAGCTGAGCATGGCAGTGCGTGCCTGTAATCCCAGATACTCAGATGGCTGAAGGAGGAGAATTGCTTGAACTCAGGAAGGGGAGGCTGCAGTGAGCCAAGATTCTGCCACTGCACTCCAGCCTGAGCAACACTCCAGCCTGAGCAACAGAGTGAGACTCTAAATAAATAAATATTTTTTTTTTAAGTCACAGCTACTCAATGTGTGCCAGAGATTATTTCTGCATATGATATTTTCCCAAATTGGTTCGAGGTTGGTTTTCTAAAAGTGTGTTCTCATGGATGTTTGCATATATGAATGCTTTGACAATGCCAGCTCACATTGAAGGTTGGTGTAATGATCATGCACAGACATTCTGAAGGACACTTCTTTTTCTATAGCAAGAAAATCCAGGACCATGGAAGGTTAATATGTTACTCTAAAGATGGTTATTCAAATGCTGAGTATTAAATAAAAATTGGATTTTTGAATAGTGTTAGGAATGTAGTCCAGGCATAGTGGCTCACGCCTGTAATCCCAGCAATTAGGGAGGCTGAGATGGGAAATCTCCTGAGGCCAGGAGTTCTAGACCAGCCTGGGCAACACAATGAGACCCTGTTCCTACAATTTTAAAAAACTAGCCAGGCATGGTGGTGCTTGCCTGCAGTTTCAGCTACTTGGGAGACTGAGGTAGAAGGATTACTTGAGCCTGGGAAGTCAAGCCTGCAGTGAGCTATTATCATGCCATTGCACTCCAGCCTGGGTGACAGAGTAAGGCCCTGTCTCAAAAAAAAAAAAAAAAAAAAAAAAAAACACGGGGGCGGAGCAAGATGGCCGAATAGGAACAGCTCCAGTCTCCAACTCCCAGCGTGAGCGACACAGAAGACCGGTGATTTCTGCATTGTCAACTGAGGTACTGGGGTCACCTCACTGGGGAGTGCCGGACAATCGGTGCTGGTCAGCTGCTGCAGCCCGACCAGCGAGAGCTGAAGCAGGGCGAGCATCGCCTCACCTGGGAAGTGCAAGGGGGAAGGGAATCCCTTTTCCCAGCCAGGGGAACTGAGACACACAACACCTGGAAAATCGGGCAACTACCACCCCAATACAGCGCTTTAAGCAAACGGGCACCAGGAGAATATATCCCACACCTGGCCGGGAGGGTCCCAAGCCCACGGAGCCTCCCTCATTGCCAGCACAGCAGTCTGTGATCTAAGGGCAAAGGCAGCAGCAAGGCTGGGGGAGGGGCGCCCGCCATTGGTGAGGCTTAAGTAGGTAAACAAAGCCGCTGGGAAGCTCAAACTGGGTGGAGCTCACAGCAGCTGAAGGAAACCTGCCTGTTTCTGTAGACTCCACCTCTGGGGACAGGGCACAGCTAAACAACAACAACAAAAAAGCAGCAGAACCTCTACAGACGCAAACGACTCTGTCGGACAGCTTTGAAGAGAGCAGTGGATCTCCCAACACGGAGGGTGAGATCTGAGAAGGGACAGACTGCCTGCTCAAGTGGGTCCCTGACCCCTGAGTAGCCTAACTGGGAGACATCCCCCACT
>NW_016806911.1:1010780-1015622 GCF_001698545.2 Rhinopithecus bieti | reverse complement strand
TATATTCTAATATATAATATATATAAAACATTTGTTAATATAATTCCTTACCATACAAAATATCCTTATGCATTAATAAGAAAAAGATAATAAGCACGAGAAGAGGAAGAACTAACAAAGAACTAGTAAAGTTAAGGGGAGGAAAGACCAATCACATCATATTATAATTCTAGGTAGGAATATTACATGCTGCAACCATTATTGAGAACAAATTGCCATTGTACATTTTAAAAAATCATGTTTAATTCAGAAATCTCCCTTTCGTAATGTTTCTTAGTTGTTTAATTGGATTATTTTTGGCAAACTGAGAGCACACCCTCTTCTCCTTCAGTGTTCTTGCATACTTTTCCACCCGATATCTCAATTGGAGAGAGTCCTTTGCCTATTCTGACATCACTATTTTATCTGCTGGTACATCTCACTCATTTTATATAGGGAACGTATTAGTTAAAATATATTTGTTATTGTAACACACAGGCCAAAAACTGTGTAATGGCTCAAATGGGATGGGAATTTATTTTTTTGACCATACAGAGTAAAAATGAACGTCTCTGATTAATGTTTCTCAAAGTAATGGTGATATTTGTATTCAGGCTTCCTTCATTTGGTGTTCTGCCATCTATTACAAAGGGCTTCCAAGAGTTCAGTGATCATTAGTATCAAACAAAAGAAATTAAAAAGAGTTTAGAGGAAAACATATGGAAGATTTTATGGACAGACTGGAAGTAAAGCACATACCTTCTGATCACTTTTTGTTGTCTAAACTTGGTAATTATAACCTCCTCCCCCATAACTCTATGGTAGGCTGGTAAATGTCGTTTAGCTTCCTGTGGGAAAGAAAGAAGAAACAGTCTTGATGAATACCTTGCCTGTTTCGGCCAGAAGGTACAAGATAAATTATGCTTCCAGGACAACATTTTTAACAACATGTATTACTGTTTTTATTTGAGAGTTACAAATTTACGTTTTTGCTTTTGCTATGTAGTACCCACTACAGATTATAATGTATTTGAAAACCTAAATATTCAAATTATTCATGATTTAAGGTTTCCGTTTCTTTGCTGTGCTTTATTCTGCTTCTACTCTGTTACAGACATCCACTTCTTTAAAAGCAACTTTAGGCCAGGTGCAGTGGGTCAAACCTATAATCCCAACACTTTCAGAGACTGAGGGAAGAGGATCACTGGAGACTGGGTGTTTAAGACCAGCCTAAGCAATGTAACAAGACCCCCATCTCTACCAAAACAAAAGTGTTTAAAAATTAGCCAGGTTTGGGGGCCTGTGCCTGTAGTCACAGCTACTTGGGAAGCTGAAGCTGGAGGATCACTTCAGCCCAGCAGTTTGGGGCTGCAATAAGCTATAACTGTGCCACTGCAGTCTGGCCTGGGCAAGAGAGCAAGACCCTATCTTTAAAAAAGCAACTTTATTTTATCTGTATCCTTTTAACTTCTTTCACTTTCACCAAAAGTATTTTAACTTATTACTTTTATTATCTTTCTACTTTTTTCTATTGTCCAAAGTCCTGTTATGTAAATGGTATAAAAAAGTTTTCTTATTTTCCTGATAATATGTCTTATTCACATAATTAACTCAATCATATAGGTATTTAAATATGCATGATTTTATAAATATCAACAAAGGCAAGCTATAAATGAAGCAAACAATTGAAGGGAACAATTGGTAAACTAATGTTTGTCTTATCTCTGAATTCCTAAATATTATTTTTAAAAGTACTTTGTTTGTTAAAGTAGTGTAAGCCCATAATCAAACAAGATAAAATAACGCCTAAAAATACTTACAACAAAAAACAACTTGCCAATGCCTCTATATCTACTTCAACCTCAATTCTCAAAATTAACCCCTTTAAATTGTTTGTTACTTCTTGCAGTTATTTCTTTTTATTTTTTCTAAATAAGGTTTCTACTTTTATTTTATTCCAAATGCTCTAATAGATCAGCCATATATGTGTCAAAAATGTTGCCAAAGGTACACCACCTACCAAATATATAGCTATTTAGCGTGCTTCACACTTCTCCAGTTCATACATGGAGATCTTCTTACATAATTAAATCCTCAAGGATCACAATAAACTTGTCAGTGCCTTGAGCTGGTGCCTTTTTGTGTACCTGGGAATTTCTTTTGCCTCTCTCTTGTTTATAGGGTATAAACCTAACCATTTGCTTTGCAAAAGCTGGACCCAGGACGAGGTAAATATGCCATGGTTGATGGATAGGTCTTTAATCAATCCTTCAGTTTTCAACAGGTAACTTACTCCAGATTTCCAGAGTGGCTTGTGATTCTGCATCTGAAGTATCTTACATTCAAATTACTCACAGACTATACCGTGTTCTCTACCATGTAGAAAATGGGTATTGCTGGATGACTCCCAATGATAAATAGTATCTGGAGATTCTAACTGCAAGTCTTTGGCCAGTCTTTCTTTCCAATCCCAGCCTTTGCCGTACTCAATTTCTTCCCATAAGACTACAGAAGGCTCCGTGACACAATCGGCTTTTAGCTCATTGGCATTCCACACTGCAGTCACTCGGATAATAACCTTGCTTCCTAAATCAGTTTACCGCTCTTCTACTTCCCTTTTAGTCTTCAAATTTGGTTGAAATATCAGATCCACTGTGGCCTTTCCTCCAGTTCTCTTTGTCCTTGGGAATATAAACTCTTTTATTTTATTATTAAATTGAGAAGATGTAAATATATGAGGTCAACTTCCAATAACTAATTTAGTTTCTAATTAAGTTTTTAGGGAGATAGCAGAGTATCATATATGCCTGAGCTGTTGATTTTCAGCCTTATTTATTCCTGAAATCTGTGTTTTAATGCTCTAGAGAGCTAAGCTAATCAGGCTACAAATATAAAAGAAAATGATTTCTACTCTTAAGCCTGGACTGAAGCTAGACCTATGCAATAGTCCGTGCTTTCTTCCCCAGGAAACCATGTTCTCTTTCACTTAGTCTTGTCATGTGAGGACTGTATTCCAATAAAGAAAGCAAATGCAGCTCGTTTTTAATCAGTTCAGGTACCATAAAGAGGAGGGGAGAAAGATTCTAAGGAGGATGATGAAGAAAACAGGTGTTCAGAAGGAAAAATTTTCATACATAGCTCAGCTTTAACCCTAAAATATGACACTACACTTCCCCCAGTATTTGTCTATCTTTATATTAAATGTATAATGTTAAACACCCTGTTTGTATGTAGAATTGTAAATTTCACTTAAGCCTCATAGTATAAGGGTATTTCTATTAAATCAAAATAGCAATGAAATTATTTGACTCTTATAATAAATTAATTACAAAATGTATACGAACATCAAAATGCTTAAGATTTTTTGTTGGTGACAGACAGCAAACTGCTGAAGAGTATTTATAGAATGACCTAATTTCTAAAAAGTAAATGATATATTCAATAGAAGATAGCATACCCACAGAAACTAACTGTAAATTAGTATGTTTAACTGTTCATAAATTATTCCTTTTAAGAATGGGAATACAGTAAACTTTCTGAGTTTTAAGCTTCTATAATGTTTTCATTTTCTTACAGTATATCCATATAACTAGTTTAAGGATAAAAATGTCATATTAATATATGTCATTTGTCTAACATAATGCCAGGGTTCAAAGAGATTATAAAGAACAATAAGGTGCTGACTCCAATATCATGTAACTTGTATTATCAAGACAAGATATGTGGTCACGAACTGCACAATTATAGAAAAAAGTATATGAATAATTGTTAAAATTAGTGGTTTTATTTTAGTTCAATGAGACAAAGTTCAGAGTAGGATAGAAGAGGAAAATGATTTACCTCGAGATGCATATTAACAGTGAAATTCTCTTTGGATAAGCCAACCAGAATTGTAGAGTATATTAGAGGCAGAGGTTATTTGGGCAACATGGAGTCAAATACTTAGAGAGAAGTTGATGTTAACAAATTATTTTAAACCCCCTGATTCTTGATCTGAAAATATTCAGTTTTATGAATGAAGTAGTGTAGGCATCATGCCTAGTTGTCATTTACACAGAAAAAAGGTGTGTAAGTAGAGGAAACCTAACACTTGCCCCAAAAATATGGGGGGCATCTGAGGACATTTTTCCCACCCTATCCCTCTTCTCCCCACTGCCACCACGCTGCTTGGGATAGAGTTTAGCCCCTATATGTATTTATTTTATTTAAGATACTGATAAAGCATCTGTAAAATGAAACTAAAATGTACTGTGCATTGTATGAGTTATATTTTAATTGTTTAGAAAGTCAATTTTTCAGGTTTATGATATAAGAGTAATTATGATTTGGGGATCCTAGTGTCTTTTCAATTCATGGCTATGCAATATCTCAGCATGAGTCTTCTAACTTTTGACCCAATATTTATGTCCTAGCTTCCAGTGTCACAATTGTTGTTCAGTTAACAGATAAGAGAGGCAAGGTTAGAGAGTGCACCAAACCGTAATCAAGCAACCAAGTCGAGCAGCAGAACTCAACCTTGGTAGCTCATTGAACAGCATCTCCCTGGGAAAATTTCATGCTCTACAAGCCCTTTTGGAAGACGGTAAAGTGTAATTGCAAAAACACCACAGGTGATTCCAATGTGCAGCCAGTGTTGAGTACTGCTGAACTTAGGTGAACGCAGGTCACCAAGAAAAAGGTAAAGCTGAGTATAAAGAGTAGGAGTTCCCACTGAAGTAGAACTTGGAAATCCATATGGGAAATTTAAATACAAAGAATAATAAAGAGGTTTTCAAGGAGACTAAATTAACAGATAAAATATTTTTAAGAACCTGAATCAAGAATTTTGATTATATATATATATGTATATTTAAAATATATATA
>NW_016806911.1:996311-1009681 GCF_001698545.2 Rhinopithecus bieti | reverse complement strand
AAACCCCGCGCCCCCCCCCCCGCCGGGGGGGAAAAGGGGCCCCAGTCCCAAAAAAAAAAAAAAAAAAAAAAAAAAAAAAAAAAAAAAAATCAGGCAGTGGGACAGATTTCACGCATAGGAAGTAATTTGATGACCTCTGTTTTAAAGGATATACTTATTTGAGGGGAAGTTGATAGGCAACAATACAAATGCATAAATGAACAGAAAGAAAAAAATATGAAAGATAACTTGCAGGATGACAGCATAAGGGCCTCTGTGGATATGCTCCCTAGTGAAGCAATCATAACTGGAAAATTAGTATACATATATAACTTTTGTCATAGGTTTATATCTATGTACAATATACACATATAAAAGTCTTTGGAAATTTTGTCCTAATTTAGACAGGAGATAGGAGATAGAGACAGGAGACCTGGCCTCTTCAATTCCTAGTTGTAAAGACAGGTGATCTTATGATAGAGTTTGAGAGACCAGGCCTCTTCAATTCCTGTATGGTGACCTAGGATTCAGTCTGTGAGGAGGAGGGCCTATTAGGAGGACACCATCTCACTTTGCTGAGTTTTTTTTTTTTTTTCTTTTTTTCTTTTTGCCCAACAAATTATACTCCTCACCCTTCTATGTGTCTGTGAGTCTAATCTTTCCTAGTCACGTGACAAGAACCCGGTTTTAGCTGAACTAAGGAGAAAGTTCTGCAATACTAAGGGCATATATCAAATGAAGAAACATTTGTTCAAGGAAAGCTACTAAATCTCAGAAAGAGGAGTGAGAGTCTGTGGCACTTGAGTCATACCCCTGTTTGCCTGCTACCCTCAGGTCAGTGTGACCAAAGCCCCACTCTGAGTGGGTATGACTAGAAGATTAGGCTCCCTTCACCCCCCAGTTGCCAGTCAAGGGCTGTGGAATCTCCCTGGAAAGGGCAAGACACTGGCATTTCTTTTTCCCTCAAGCTCCATGTTCCAAGTGAGTGTAGTCAGGATATTGTGAGCTCCCTCCTTCTACTTAAGAATCCTGGGGCACTCGTCTCCCTTACCCCAACTCCCCCGTAGGGATGTTGCTCCACACCAGGAGAAGCAAGCCCAAAAGACCAGCACTAAAGCCCCTGCCTAGCACCTGGATGGTAAAGCATCCGTGTCATCCTAGGAAAAGAAAGCTTCTGTCACTGATGTTTGTTTGATGATTAAGGATTCTCAAAAGCTTAATTTATAAACATTTTTTAAAATTTAAAAATAAACTGGAAACAAAAGTAAACAAATTTCAGTGTATGTATTCCATATCCTCCTGACATAAAAAAGAATAGCTAAGGAAATCCTACAAAAGCTTGGAAAAGAAAAACAAAAAAAGGTACAACATAGAGGATTAAGGAAACTAGAGTTAGTTCCAAGAGATCCAAAAATTAATTAAATAACAAGAATGATCACAAAAAGAGAAAGTAAACAAATAATTCATGAAAGGAATTAGAATATCCACCTAGTTGCAGCAGATACTAAAGCACAAAAAATGCATATTATGAAGATATTTGTACCAATGAAATTGAAAATATAAATGGAATAGCAATATCCTAGAAAAATATAACTTACCAATACTGATAAATTAACAAACGAGGCCTAGAAAACATGAATGAACTTCACAAACATAATTCTGAGCAAAAGAAACCAGAAACAAAATAATGCATACTGTTTAATTCATTTTGCATGTTTCAAAAATTCCGTGAAGATAAACTGTGTGTAAAACTCTAAAGGAAAACAAACAGGTTTATGTTTGTTTGTTTTACCATAATGATCAGGTTAATGGTACCCTTTTAAGAGGTAGGCAGGAATGTCATTTCAAGTGACCATGAGGAAGGTTTCTCTGGTTCTAACAGATTCTTTTGTGGATTTAGGTTTCAAGAATGTTATTATGTTATAATCTGTACAACTTTTTTCCCCAATTTTCACAAGTATGATCAATTTAACATTTATTGAAGCACTATTCACAGTACCAAAACTTGGAACCAACCTGAATGTCCAACAATAATAGACTATATAAAGAAAATGTGGCATATATATGCCATGGAATACTATGCAGCCATAAAAAGGATGAGTTCATGTCCTTTGCAGGGACATGGATGAAGGTGGAAACCATCATTCTCAGCAAACTATCACAAGGACAGAAAACCAAACACCACATGTTCCCACTCATAAATGGGAGTTGAACAATGAGAACACATGAACACAGGGAGGGGAACAAGGGGAACATCACACACCAGGGTCTATTGGGGCATGGCGGAGCTGGGGAAGGGATAGCATTAATAAAATTACCTAATGTAAATGATGAGTTGATGGGTGCAACAAACCAACATGCCACATGTATACCTGTGTAACAAACCTGCACGTTGTGCACAGGTACCCTAGAACTTAAAGTATAATAAAAAAATTACAGTGGTTATCTTTGTGTGGCAGGATTACAGATGAGCCTTATATTCTTCTTAATTTTCTGAATTATTTATATTTTCTATGAAGAACATGTATTACTTTCATAATCAGTAAAACAAAAAGTTTATTTAAAAAACAGGAAAAAAAGGGTATTAATGTATATATTACATTCTCACTATAGAGTACAATGAGGTTAGAAGGAATAAATTTGAAAAGTCTTAGCAGATCTGGTAAGAATAAGAGTCCAAAATTCCTTCCTTCTTTTGATTTAACAAGAGTGAACAATAGAAGTACTTTTTTCAAATATCATTTGCCCATATATGTGTTCATCTGTTTCTGGAATCTTCGTTCTGTTCTATTGATCTATTTTATGGAACTTGACATGCTGCCACACTGTCTTGTTTACTACAGCTTTATAATAACTACTGACATCACATAGTGTGAGTTCTCCAACTGTGTTCTATGTTTTCAAAGTTGTTTTTGTTATTCTAGGTCCGTTGTATTTCTATATGGATTTTAGAATTCATCAATTAAAAAAAAAATCTGCTAAAATTTTGATTTGGATTACACTGAACCTATAGAAAACTTTGGAGAGAAAGAACAACTTAACAGTACTAGATCTTCTTACTCATCAACAAAATACCTCAGTGTATTTAGTTAGATATTATTTAATCCCATCAATGTTTTGTAGTTGTCACTGTACAGGTCTTCCATATCTTTTGTCAGATTTATCCCTATTTCACATTTTAATGCTATTTTAAATAGTATTTTTAATGTCAATTTTTATTTTAGTTGTAGAAATACAGTTTTTGTTTGTTTGTTTGTTTGTTTTTTTCAGACAGAGTCCTGCTCTGTCACCCAGGCTGGAGTACAGTGGCGCAATCTTGGTTCACAGCAAGCTCCGCCTCCCGGGTTCATGCCATTCTCATGCCTCAGCCTCCCAAGTAGCTGGGACTACAGGCATGTTGCTCTTCAAAAAAGCAACTTTTTGGTATAATAGTTTGTCTCTATTTTGTTGTTGTTGTTCATTTTATATATCCCTGATTTTCTCTCTGATCTTTTTTTTTCCTTTTTCTGTTTACTTTGGTTACATTTGTTCTTTTTAAAGTTTCTTAAGGTAGGTGCTGATTTGAAACCTTTGTTCTTTTCTAATAGTGGCTTTCAGTGGTATGAATTCTACATTACTACTTTCTGTTGGCAATTAACAAATTTCGATATGTTGTGACTTTTTTTAATTCAGTTCAAAAGAATTTCTAATTTCCACTTTTATTTCATCTTTCATTTATGGGTGTGTTAGGTTCCAAATAGTTGCAGATTTTCCTTCAATCTTTCCGTTTTGCATTTCTAATTTTATTCCATTGTTGCCAGGGAACATTATTCATATAATGTGATTCATTCTAAATTTACTGAGAAATTTTCAACGGTCCAGAATATGGTCTTCTGGGTAAATGTTCCATGTGATCTTCAGAAGAATATATACTATTTTATTGTTGAGTGTGGTATCCTATAAATGCCAATTAGGTCATATTTGTTGAGTGTTGTTCAGATCACTTATATTCTTACTGTTTTTTTAATTTACTTTTTATATCATTTATCAAGAGAAAAGTATTCAAACTTCCAACTATAAGTGTGGATTTATCTATTTATCTTTGAGTTCTGTAAGCTCTGTATTTTGAATCTCATTTATTTGGTATATAAATATTTAGGATTAGTATGTCCTCTTGAATTGATTCTTTAGTATTATGAAACAAACTTTTTGTCTTCAGTAATATTCTTTGCTATGAAATTTACTTTGATATTAATATAGTCATTACAGATTTTTTAAAATTTGTGTTAGCGTGGTTTCTGTATACTTAATGTGTGTTTGTTTTAGGCAGCATAAAGTGGGATTTTGCTTTTTTTAGCAAATGCAATCTCATATTCTGTTTTTATTTAGGGTAGTCAGATTACTTACATTTAATGTGATGATCAATATCCTTATGTTTAAGTTAACAAACTTCCTATTTTCCTATTTGTTCTGCATTTTTCCCATCTTACTTTGTTCCCCTATCCTCTTCATCTGCCTTCTTTTAAATAAATTTCTTTCTGGGATTCCATTTCATCTCCTGTGTTAGCTGTAACTCTCTTTTTTGTTGTTGTTATTTTAGTGCATGTTTTGTGGTTTATACTAAACACCTGTCACTTTTTAGATTCTACCTTCAAGTGATATTACATCACTTCACATATAGTATAAGAACCTCACAATAATATACTCCCATTTTGTTCTCCTGTCCTTTGTGCTATTGTTTTCATATATTTTATTTTTATGGGTATAAACTCCCTACGGCATTGTCATTAATTTTGTTTAAAGGATCACTTAACTTTAAGATATTTAAATAATGAGAAAAAAATCTTATATATTTACTTATGTAGCCAATACTTCCAACACGCTTTATTTCTTTATGTAGATCAATATTTTTATCTAGTGTCATTTTCCTTCTGTTTTAAGGACTTCCTTTAACATTTCATGTAGTACAGTTCTGTGGTTGATCAATACTTGTATTCCTGGAGATGGTATTGTATTCCTGTTTTGGGGATTTTTTTCTGATATGCAGTAATGTTACTTGAACACAGTTTCATCCTTCTGGGTTTTACTTTTAAAATTTGTCAGGACCTGAGCAAGTACTCAATTTGAATCTGATTATTCTCCTCATTTCCCACTACTAAGGCACAACCAGTCTGCACTCTACACAATTTCCTGTGAATCACGAAGTTTCTCACTTTATGGTGGGAAGAGGCACTGTTCTTGGACCTGTGTGAGTACGGAGCACTGTTACCTCTCATCTTTTCAGATAGGCTCTTTCTCCAGCCTTGGCTAATTTTCTCACATAATTGCACTGATCAGTTGTCAGCTAAATACTCAAAGGGGAGCCTCTGCAGATTTCTGGAATTCTCTCTCTGTGCAGCAGTGTTTTATCCAGTCCTCTATCCCATGAATTTTTGCCACCTAAGTTTCTTGGGCCCTCAGACCTGTCTCTTCAATTTCAGGGATCCACCAGTGTCCTGCTGGGTACCCCAATCCTCAGCCTAGAAAGGTTCTCAAGCTGCGTTTATCATAGGCTCACCTTATTTGTTTGCCATCTCTCAGAAATCAGTGTTCTTTGTGGCCTGATTTCTAGTGTCTCATAAGCCACTGTTTTATAAATTTCATCTGTTTTCCATCATTTCAGGATAAATCTATCCATGTTATTGCATCTTGACAGAAAGTAGAATTCCCAAGGGTTGTAATTTCCCATAGTATGTAGTTTAAATGATAATCGAATGATTTGAAAGGCACAATCATTCAGCTAAATCTAAGGTACACTTATATTTAGAACTTCTTTATAGAAGTAGGTAAATATGAGTCTATAATTTAAAAATAACTTTATGATTTGGATGATGACTTCCAAACCATCTAAAACAAAGTAGATTCCTGATCCTGATGTTTTTATCGTTTTATGTGAAGTATTTATATGATACAAGTCAGTCTACGACTCAAAAGCACTAGCAAACCAATTCCATATTTGTTAAATCCATAAAGATTAAATTTGTAGATTACTGGGTTTTCTCTAACATGATTCAAAAAAATCGACATTGTGTTAATTTGTGAATGTTTCACAGAGTTGGAGAATTTTAGAACCTGTTTTTTAGCTTCAAATCAAAACCAAAAACTTTACATTGAGGAAGCCATTCTAGAAAGTAAGAATAACCTGACACTGTGCATGTGTGTTTTTTCCATTTTTAAGTATTTAATAATTCCTTATATTTTATATGCTTTTACAATATAAATGTTTTCTTCAGTAAAATTTAAAGACCACAAGAACTTTGTTTTTTTCAAAAGTCTCTCAAAAGGTCACTACAGGAGAGTACTACATAGAACCTAAAATTTTTAACTGTGAATATGTGAGATTGAAGGGAAAGGAAATAAGTTTAAATGTCCTTCAGTGAATGCTCTAGCCATGAAATTATGACTGAAGTGATCATTTAGTATTAAAAATATTGTAACAACAAGCTTTGTCACAAAAGTTAAACTCACTCACCAATAAAGATAATTTTGAAGTAAAAAAAAAAATGACAACTAAAAATTTACCAAAGTATATGACTCAAATGGACAATGTGAACAGCAAAAGCATATCATCAAAAGCAAAATACACTGCTATAGATTCTAGAGATTCCTCTTGCCATGCTTGTGATGTATTTATATATCATAGGGTGAATATTAAAATGGTAAATTGCCATGAGCTGTTTTAGTACAGTTCAGCCTTAGAGGCTCTAAGAAGGACCTAATTTTGATTCCATCTCTAAGTAAATGCAGATGTCTACATTTCCTATGATCTTATTCTGTTTAATGTTTATGGGATTGGAGATTCATCTTCCATTTAAGTACAAAGCAAATTGCTATTTAATATTAAAATACCTAAGGTAGGCCGGGCGCGGTGGCTCAAGCCTGTAATCCCAGCACTTTGGGAGGCCGAGACGGGCGGATCAAAAAAAAAAAAAAAAAAAAAAAAATACCTAAGGTACCTAGACAGGTTTTGTTGTTCTGGTGGTGGCAGTGGTGTAATGCTGGAAAATTTATAGGATGGGAAAATTTTTTTAATTTAAAATTGGAGGAAAATTTACCTCGTGAAAATATAGTAAATGAACCTGAATCATGTTTAAGTCAGAAATCTTTATTCATCACTTTATTCTAGTCATCATT
Organism: Rhinopithecus bieti; assembly: GCF_001698545.2. NCBI lineage: Eukaryota > Metazoa > Chordata > Mammalia > Primates > Cercopithecidae > Rhinopithecus > Rhinopithecus bieti. The sequence goes on along the minus strand of NW_016806911.1, from coordinate 1,002,550 downwards.
TGATGGGCTAACAAATAGTAGGCTCTCAATAAAAAAAATTCTCTAATTGAATTTGAATCAATTTGAGGACATCAGAAGAACTGGAACAAAAGAAAGAGTGAAGTACAAATAAACTGAAAAGAAAATGTTCTTCCCAAAGTGTCAATTTATTTGCAAAATATCTCATATTTCTTTTTCTTTCTGTTTTTAGAGATGGGATCTTGCTCTGTTGCCCAGGCTGGAGTACAGTGGTGTGATCAGGGCTCACTGCAGCCTTGAACTCCTGGGCTCAGGTGATTCTCCCACTTCAGTTTCCTTGGTAGCTGGGACTAAAGGTGTGTACCACCATGCCTGGCTAGTTTTTTAAATTTTCTGTAGAGACAAGGTTTTACTGCATTGCCCAGGCTGATCTCAAACTCCTGGCCTCAAGAAATTGTCCCACCTTGGTCTCCCAAAATGTTAACATTACAGGCATGTGATTTTCCTAATTTGTCAATTGAATTTTAACTTTATTACTTGTAACCCTTTAATATTTTTATTAAATATTAATTTAATAAAGTTGTTAAATTTATGAATTAACATAATTTTAAAATATGTTATTAGTGATACACATTTACTGTAGAAAATTTAGAATTAGTAAATAATAGTATAATTGAAAACAATGACCACAAGTACAAGCCCAGGCCCAGATGGCTGCACTGGTACATTTTAGCAAATATTAAGTTAGTAATAATCCCCCTCTTTCATTTGTAATTTGAATACATTTTTTACTCATTTGCTACAAATTTGGAAAGCTTATTATAAAAAATGTTAACTCAACTTCTTTCTGGATTAATACTTTCTCAATTTTCAATGTGAGTTAATGAAATACTGTTTTACTGTTGACAGACAACAATTTGCAAATAACATTTGTGTAATTATGCACCATATGATAATCATTTTTATATCATAATATTATTCCTGTTGATTTCTAAGTTAAAATTGTTTTAAACTTTCAAACTGTGGATGCACATTATGATCTACTGATATGATATAGAAGCATAAGGGAAACTGACCAGAAATAGATTAAACAAAAGATCTCTGAAACTATTTAGTCATCTATTTCTCTGGTCATTTTTTAATGCACACATAGATATTTGTAGGAAGGACATAGTACTATATCATAAGCTGTATTATCATCAGAGAAGCTTTCTAAAGTCAACAAATTATTTTTAGCATCATACTTTATAGAAACTACATTTGCAATGCACTATAATTTATTTCATCAATCTCATCACTAAGTATTTATAGTGGTTTAAAATTTCTTTAGAGAACATCTGATAAACATTTATCTGTGGAATTTTATCATAAAATAAATGTCTGAAGATGGAATTGCTGCATCAAGTATATTTAAATTTGATACATATTGACACATTACCTTTCAGAAAATGGAAGTTACATTTTTTTCTTAGCGCTCAAAACTCAGAAACTATTTTTCTACTACAATTTTGAAGTTAACTCCAACTTTTTTTTTCTGATGGTAACCCATTGTTTCTCTTTTAATTACTTAACCCCAATAGGATGACTACTATGGTTTGGATGTTGCCTCCCAAATTTGTATTGAAACTTAACTCCCAATGCAGCAGTGTTGAGAGGTGGGGTCTTTAAGAGGTGATCATGAAAGTTCTGAATGGATTATTCCATTTGTGGATTAATGGATTAGTGAGTTAATGAATTAAAAAGTTATCATGAGAGGGCAATTGGTAGCTTTAAAGGATGGGGAAGAGAGCCCTGAGCTAGCATGTTAGCACACTCAGTCCCTTGCCATGTGATGCCCTGCACCTGCTTGGAAGCCCTTGAGTCTCCACTAGCAAAAAGGCTCTCAGCAGGGGTGGCCCCTCACCCTTGGACTTTGAGCCTCAAAACTGTAAAAATACATTTATTTTCTACAGAAATTACCATTTCAGATATTCTATTATAAGCAACAAAAATTTGATTAATACATTGATCCTTTTATAATGTTTTTACTATTCCTTCCCTCATCTTCCTATTTATGCCTCTCGGTAGGCCTTTAGAATGCTTTCAGTTTTGTTTCTGACCTCTGAGAAAATATGATTTTGTTAGTGTTTCCTTATGGAATTCAATAGATGTTTTCACTATTTCATGCATTTTTTTGGTGGGTTTACTGATTCCACTACTTCCTCTTCAGTTTTTTATTGTCACATTCTTGTTCTTTTTTAAAAACATTAATTTTTAAAGTATTTCTTTAGATATTTCATGTGGATGACAGCATTTTTTAAATTCTTACATGTCTCCAAATACCTATGTATATCTTGCTTTGTGTCCATGGTCACAACTCTTTTCTCGCGTGTCTATAGCATCTATTCCATAGTTTTTCAATATCTCATTTTGCAGATGAGTCCAAAGCAACAGATGCCTTACCTATGGAAATCATGCATCTTCCTTTCAAGAGACATGCAACACTTTTAATTTTCACAAGACTTAAGGGATTTTACAAACAATACTGAGATACACGTCTTTTCTCATAATTTTTCCTCTCTGTAGTGAGGCAATTCAGGCTGCAGTTTCAGGGCTTTTTATAGCTCAGTGAACATTTCTTTGCTTTTGTATAATCTCATCTATTCTATTGTCTTCCATCATATTTATTATTATATACGTGCTAAGTCCCCTGGATGTCACTTCCAATCTCTGATCTTTCCTCACACTTTCATATTTTTTGTTCTGTACTTTTAGCTATTTTTTGCATTTAAGCTTTTAGGCAACTAAATGTAGACTCACCAGTGATTTGCCCTCAAATAGTTTGTAGATTCTGTTTGTTAGATCCCATAAAACACTGGTTGTATTATTGGGAATGTCCTTCAATAATGTAACTTTTAAAATTCAAGTTGCTTTTAATCTTTTCTTTGTTTTATGTGCCTTGCTGATTCTGGATGGCATTACTCTTTCCAGATGCAGGTTTAGTTTTTTCAGAGAAGTTTGGAAATATATGAAATAAATGAGAAATTTTTCATTTCTCACTAGGGGTTTCAGAAGGAGAAAAAAAATAAAGTGGCAAAAGACAATATTCAACATAATGATGCTTATACATTCTTAGTGATAATCAAACGAAGGTTTCTTAGTGGTGGTATGACTGTAATGGAATACAGAACACACACACACACACACACACACATATGCATATACACACATATGGCTAAAAATTATTGAAAGCAGCTGGAAAGATACACTACACACAAATTCCGCAGGAGAAAGAAGACAATTAGCTTAAAGGATAATTTCTCAATAGACACAAGAGAAACCCAAAACAGATAGACTACATCCAAATTGAGGAAAATAAATGATAATCTCAAAATCTAAATCTAGAAATAATTAAAAAATCAGTTGAATAAAGACATTTTTAGATAAATTAAAAAACAGAATTTCCCATCAATGAGTCTCTCTTAAAATAATTTCCAAAAAAGAGACTCTGGAAAGCAAAAAATTATCCCAGAAGAAAAGCCCAAGACGAATAGGAAAATACTGAATGAATAAGTTGAGAAACATGTTGGTAAATTTAAATAAACATTAATTTTATAAGATAAGAATAATTATGTCTAGCTTGTTTGAGAGACAACAATAAAATAAAACTAAAGTATTCTGATTGCTCATTTAGCCTAAAGAATTCAGGTTTATCTTAAAGTACTGTACTGTTATGATACAGTTGGGGACAAGAATAAAGTTGTTGAATTAACCATTGCATTAAAACATTTGATGTGCTTTTGTAATTGTCTGCTGTTGAAACTTGGGAAAGAAAACTGAATACAGAATTAAAACAAAGATACATAATTAATATTTGGGTAGTTTAAAAAACAAAGCAAAACAAAACTTGAATTCTGCTTTCACCCATGGAAAGAAAATTGGCTTGAAAATTATTTCTGTAAGCAAATTTTATTATTGAAAACCTCCTTTTTAAACTTTAAGTTCAGGGCACATGTGCAGGTTTGTTATTTAGGTAAACTTTTGTCATGGGTGTTTGTTGTACAGATTATTTCATCACCCAAGTATTAAGCCTAGTACCCATTAGTCATTTTTCCTGATCCTCTCCCTCCTCCCACCCTCCAATGTGTGTTGTTTCTCTCTATGTGTCCATGTGTTCTCATCATTTAGCTCCTACATACAAGTGAGAACATATGAAAAATCACCTTTTTTTGACCCTACAAAATCATTTAGATATATTTAAATAACATAGTTTTGACATAAGGTACCATATTATTAATAAATATATGTTTATTAAATAATTCGCCAGCTTTGCTTAGTTTAGTTTGGTTTGGTTTGGTTTTTCTTCTCCAGCAGACATCTCTTTTCAGCTAACAGTGATGTCATGTGCACAGCATAAAAATACCCAGAGACAGAGCATATACTTAATAAGAATATCTGCTTCCTTATTTGTATTGCTTCTTAATTTTCACTGGATACCACTTTCCATTTCATTGAAACAGATCAATTTTCCCATATAATTTCAATATGAAAATATTTTGTATTGATTTTTTTTTATTTGTTTTGAGACAAAGTCTTGTTCTGTTGCCTAGACAGGAGTGCAGTGGTGCGAACTTGGCTCACTGCAACCTCTGCCTCCTGGATTCAAGCAATTCTTCTATCTCAGCCTCCAGAGTAGCTGAGACTACAGGCGCCTGCCACCATGTCTGGCTAATTTTTTTTTTTTTTTTTTTGTATTTTTAGTAGAGGCCACCCGCCTTGGCCTCCCAAAATGCTGGCAACCACTGCGCCTGGCCATTTTATTATATTTTTGAAATTCTAACTTACACACACTTAGAAAATCTTTCTCCTATACAGTGAAGAAAATTAACCTATATTTTAAAAATTCCATGTAGAAAATACATCTATCTGGTTTATACAGATGAATTCTACAGTGCACCCAAGGAAATTATCATTCTAATCTTACATAAACTTTATCAGATATTAGGGAAAATAAAACATATCCACATCATTTTATAAGTCTAGTATAATTGAGATATCACAACTGGGCAAGGAGAGTTTAAGAAAATAAAATACACCATTCTTTTGTTTTGGACAATTTAAAACTCTAAAGCACTATATAGTATTAGGGAACTGTATACAATATGCTAACACATACAATTACTATATACAATTAGATTTTACATATATATACCTCTATATGTGTGTAAATATAAGTATATATAGTGTGTATGAAAATGTGTAATATCTATCATGAAACATATTAATATGATGTATACACACATGCGCATATATGTTTGAATGGTTTAAATACATACATGCACATTACATGCATATTATATGACATGACAGACTATTGTCTAAAAATGCAAGGGTGGTTTATTATTGGAACACTGCTGAATGTAAATAAAAATGAAAAAATATATATATATATTTTTGAGGCGGAGTCCCGCTCTGTCGCCCAGGCTGGAGTGCAGTGGCCAGATCTCAGCTCACTGCAAGCTCCGCCTCCCGGATTTATGCCATTCTCCTGCCTCAGCCTCCCCAGTAGCTGGGACTACAGGCGCCCGCCACCTCCCCGGCTAGTTTTGTATTTTAGTAGAGACGAGGTTTCACTGTGTTAGCCAGGATGGTCTCGATCTCCTGACCTCGTGATCCGTCCGTCTCGGCCTCCCAAAGTGCTGGGATTACAGGCTTGAGCCACCGCGCCCGGCCAAAATTAAAAATATTTAAGATAAAATGAATCGGTCATCAAAGACAATGCAGAAAGAAGTATTGGATCAAATTAAAAAATCTATTCATGCTGTGTATTATCAACATAGGCTCAGAGATATTTTTCCTTGTTTTAATAAAATTTATCTGTCAAAACCCACAAGAAGCATCATGCTTAATATAGATACATTAGACATAATATCTTTGTAATAAAACCTACAATACTTTGTAATAAAACCTAGTATTAAAATATCTGTGTAATAGACACAGATATTTAATGCTGTATAGTAGACAGATATTTTAATATTGTATAACTTTTAATACTATACTGATAATCCTTGCAGAGTATACAATTAAAGAAAAGAAAATACTGCAGTGGAAGAAGAAATATTCATATACATATTTATTTATATATAGTCCACCAAAGTATTTACTTATTATTTCTTAAATCTTTTATATTGCACAGTTTTTAAATACACAGAAAAAAATTTGAAAACAAGAAAGGGTTAATTTTACCCTTCCTGATGTAAATAAATTTAATTTTTCTCAAGTAGTTTAGAAATAGCTACTTA
>NW_016806911.1:977902-996139 GCF_001698545.2 Rhinopithecus bieti | reverse complement strand
CTATTATTTTTTATTTTTCCTTTTCTTTGTAACTTAATTATATTGAGATAATTTTACTCTTGCTAGAAAAGATTAATTGTCCTCAGTTTTCTAAGTCATTGTTTATTATTTTACATAATTTACCCTAATAATAAAGGTATAAAATCACACTTTATTTTTTATTAATTTCACTACACGCTGCAGAAACATGTTTATTTATTCATCCAAAAATAGTCTGCTATTTTTTAACCAAGCAATAGGTTAGGTATTAAAATTTCCGTGGTGAATAAAATAGTAAGTCTCCATTTTCATAGAACCTTTAGGAGTAATAAAAATTATGGAAAAAAGTCAGGCAGGGCTCAGTGACTCACGTCTGTTATCTCAGCACTTTAGGAGGCCAAGGCTGGTGGATCACCTAAGGTCAGGAGTTTGAGACCAGCCTGGCCAACATGGTGAAACCCTATCTCTACTAAAAATACAAAAATTACCCAGGCATGGTGGCGGGCGCCTGTAATCCCAGCTACTCAGGAGGTTGAGGCAGGAGAATCACTTGAGACCAGGAGACAGAGGTTGCAGTGAGCCGAGATTGCACCATTGCTTTCCAGCCTGGGTGATAAGAGTGAGATTCCATCCCAAAAAAAAAAGGAAAAAATCAGTCAAAAGTATTTTAATAGGTGTTAGGGAAAACTTAATCAGAAGTTAGACTGAAGAGCATATAAAATGAGACCTGACCTTGTTTAGAAGCCTAAGAATTGTTTCACCAAGAATGTACTAGAATGTACTGTTTGAACTAAGACCTTGTTTTAATAATTATCCTATAACTAGATAAAGGAGATTGAGGATAGCAGTTCTAGACAGATGTGGAATCATATGAGGGTTCTAAAGGCAGCCACAGGCTGTCTGGAATGGCCATTGCCTCTGTGCTGGATACAGTCAAGTGGTGCGAGTGGTGGGGGCAGGAGCACCTACAGGAGTTGCCGTGGTGGCGGTGGATCCCCTGTGCCCTGCATCCCCAATGCAGCCAATTGCCCCATCTACACCCTCACATGGCCAGGCAGGAACTGCCTCCAGGCCCAGAGCCTCTGCTGATCTGGACCCTGGCCCCTCATTGAGGCTGTTGCCTGATGCTGCTGCGAGGAGAGTGCAGAAAGGAGGTGGAGCTGGACCCTGTGGGGTGCCACACTCCATGAAGCTGTTGAAAGCCAGCCACAAGCAGGAGCCATCTTGGAGCCCGCTACCCTGGGGGCTGCCAAAATGGGACCAAGGCTGAGTCACTTGCTGGCGGGGAACAGCACAGTCAGGCACAAAGCGGTGGGCAAAGAGGAGCCCAGTGAGCACCCGGAGCCCTCCCACCCTGAAGCTGCAAGGAGGCACCTCCCAGGTGCAGGACCGGATCTCTCTGCAGTCTGCTCCCTTAAGAGCCTGGGAAGCCCCCCACCCTGCCTCACAGGCTTGGGGATTTCTCCTCCTGCTGCCTGGCCTCTCCCTGCTCTTGGCACTCACTTCAGTCTTGGAGCAGGGTTGGTTGGGGCTAAGCCCAGGCACTGCCACACCCCAGCTAGGTGTGCACGCACTTACGGCAGTGCTGACACATTGACCCCCTGCTACCTTGGCCCCCTCTGGACTTTGGGTGCCAACAAGCACAAGGGTTTGTGAAACAGAGAGGGTTCTGAGGGCAGCTTGCTGCTGACCTGCAGGTGTCCCCAGGCACGAGCAGTCTGGGCATCATCGATGGTGGCAGGAGGCAGACAGGCTCCTGGGCAAAACAGGGTGTGTCCCCAGGAGGGTCTGAAGGCTGGGAACTGGTCTGCCCCTCCCGCAGAGTGGAGTTGGAATTTGTGGTGCCATTTTCTCACCCACCCATGGCTGCCCATGAACCGGTCAGTGCGTTTTTTCTTCTCTCTGAGGTTCATAAAAACCCCAGGCTCCATTGAGTGCGGTGGCTCATGCCTGCAATCCCAAAACTTTGGGAAGCTGAGGTGGGCAGATCACGAGATCAGGAGTTCGAGACCAGCCTGGCCAACATAGTGAAACCCCTACTAACAATACAAAAATTAGCTGGGCAAGATGGTGTGCGCCTATATTCCCAGCTACTTGGGAGGCTGAGGCAGGAGAATCGCTTGAACCTGGGAGGCAAAGATTGCAGTGAGCTGAGATCAGGCCAATGCACTCCAGCCTGGACAACGGAGTGAGACTCCATCTCAAAAAAAAAAAAAAAAAAAAAACGCAGACTCAGCTGCAGAGAGGAACTACCCTCTCCACTTAGAGCTGAACACTCATTGGAACAGCCAGCTGCAGAGAGGAGCTGCCCTCTCTGCTAGGAGCTGAACATTTGACAGTACATCCTGGCTGTGGAAAGGAGCTCCCTGCTGCAGGTGTCCTCTAAGCAGTTCTGTTGCTCAACAAAGTTCCTCTTCATCTTGCTCAGCCTTCCTTGTCTGTGTACCTCATTCTTCCTGATCACAGAACAAGAACTCAGGACCCACCAAATGGTGAGGCTAAAAGAGCTGTAACACAAACAGGCCTGAAACATGCCTCTTGCTCACCACAGACAGACAAAGAGAAAAAGAGAAGATCTACAGCCCTTTGGAGAGCCTAGACCTGGGAGCTCCCCGAGCAAGGGCTGTGACTCCCTCTTTGGGGCCCTGTGGTTCCTGGTGTCTCTAAACTTCTGGGTGCCACTATGTTTCCCAGTGCTAGGTCCAGCGGTAGCCTTTGAGAGAGCCAGAGCCCATGCTGGCACCTGGAGCTGCCAGCCCTGCTGCAGCAGCTGGCATGTCTGACTGTGTACAGTGGTGTGGCATGTCTGTGTGTAACGTGCACACACCGTGTGTGGCATTCTGACTGTGTGCAGTGTGCACATGTTTGCTCACACATCCCTTGCCATTCCACACCTGATTCTCCCTTGTCAGACATGGGATCCAGGCTGGTAGCATGAGCTGAGCACAGCCTGCCAGGCTGAGTGGGTGAAACGAGTCCAGTGGGCCTGAGCAGAACTCAGGCAAAGATGCCACCAGCTACAAAGATTTTGGCCAGAAAAGCAACCCAAGGATCCCATAACAGTTGTACATGATGTATGTACTGTGGGACTTTTATAGAAACAAATGAATACAGGCTTGAAGAGGACACATAAATATAAGAACACTAAGAAGAAATTGAGAAGACTGGGCTGTGTGCATGTCAGTCATACATACAGTTACTGACATGTTCAATGCGAGGTATCTTTCAGATATTCAAAAAAGACATATTAGGTAGACAGTTACACCTATTATAGCAATGCATGACTTAAAATTATAATACCAGACACATCATCTTATAAATGCTAACTGAGTTAGTTGGATGAGATTCTGCAGAGAAAATGGACACTGTAAGAAATAATAGTGTCCAGGATTGAGTTACAATGATCTCTAATATTTAATGAGAAATTAAAGAGGAGGAACTGATGACTGAACCTGAGAAGAAACCAATAAACTTGTAATATCAGAAGAACAAACCCAGGTGGTGCTAAAGAAATCATAGTTCATCAGAAAGGAGGGACCAGTGGACTTGCCTTGTTAAAGATGGACTGCCTTATCAAATATGACAAGTATTAAAATATACTTAGATTTCAATGATGACCAAATATGTAAATAAGACACTGCAATTTATTCATCAAATTCCTGATAATATTAAATGTTGCATGAGCAATTGGATGTTAAAGCATAACTTTTCGGCCGGGCATGGTGGCTCACGCCTGTAATCCCAGCTCTTTGGCTCACCAGGTCAGGAGATGGAGACCATCCTGGTTAATATGGTGAAACCCCGTCTCTACTAAAAATAAAAAAAAATTAGCCAGCCTTGGTGGCAGGCGCCTGTAGTCCCAACTACTTGGGAGACTGAGGCAGGAGAATGACATGAACCCCGGAGGCAGAGCTTGCAGTGAGCTGAGATCGTGCCACTGCGCTCCAGCCTGGGCAACAGAGCAATGCTCCGTCCCCCCAAAAAAAAAAAAAGCACAACTTTTCCCGTTTCTTTTCTGGTATATAAATCTTGCCATCCACAGCAGCCCAGGTAGTGTCATTCTCAGACTCTAAAGTTTTGCTGTGCACAGATTTCACTACCTTTCAAAGGCTCAGCCCTTTGCCTGGGTCACTAAAGCAGTAAGTGCCACACTCCAAGGTGAGTAGAGAAGTCAGGATGTAAAATTTATAAAGGATGTAATTGATCTAGTTTCAAAGCTCTTAAATTTTACTGCCAAAAACTATAGTGAATTGGAAGTTGTTGGCAAGTAAGGAGAATATTTTAATATTGTCAAAGTTGTTGATGTTTCCCCCTTATCCCAAGTGCAAAAAGTGATGCTGTAATGAGAGCTCCTCCAACTTGGAGAAGTTTTAAATGATCTCTTCAGATGAGAGAGAATAAGAGACTGTGTGTTTCACATGGTCTAGAGTCTAGAAAGTAAGAGTTGGTCAGCCTGACTTAACTATGGGGCCAGGGAGAGGTGGGTGTGTGGGGATTGGTCTGATCTCCCAAAGTATCTCAGAAAAAAAGTGAGTGATTCCTGTGGACCAGATATGGGCCACAATAGTCAGGGGTTCAGGGTGTGGTCATCACCTAGAATGGGAGGTATACCTCACCAGAATGAAAGTCAACCTCTGATGCCAAAAGGCTTAGAAAACAGAGGTAATCAACAAAACTGTGGACACAGTATTCTCTTCCACACTTACAAGAACTTCACATTTGAGATCTCCAGCTAACAGGTTAGATTTCTATTTCTTTCCTACAGAAAAATTAAGTAGATTAAATACCTCTCATACCCAAAGAACTTAATGCTACCTCATGAGAATATTAGTCAAGTAATAACTTTTCTGCCCACTTTCTCACCTTGCTCTCTATTTAGCATAGCTAGATGGCATGGAAATCATGAGTCAGCTGGGTAGGAGATGGGCACATTCTTTTGTTCTACAAAAGACCAACCTGTTTCCAGTCCAAGCTAAGCAAGGATGGCAACTACAACTTTAAGTAAAATCTAAAGGCCTTATAATTATATTAGATTTGACATATTATTTATTAATTGAGGTTGCAATTTTATTTGACTGTGATCCAAATATCATGGAGCTTACCCTCATTTTCATCGACCAGTAGCAAAAAAATCACACACAAAACAAAAGTAAAAGGATAATTATAGTACAATATAAAACCTTTTCTGATTACAGCCTGTGTTAGTCCATTTGCACACTGCTGATAAAGACATACCCAAAACTGGGCAATTTACAAAAGAAGGAGGTTTAAGGGACTTATAGTTGTACATACCTGGGGAGGCCCCACGATCATGGCAGAAGGTAAAAGGCATGTCTCACATGGTGGCAGACAAGAGAAGAAAGCTTGTGCAGGGAAACTCTCATTTTTAAAAACGTCGGATCTTGTGAGACTAATTCACTATCATGAAAACAGCACAGAAAAGACCCACCCCATGATTCAATTAACTCCCACCGGGTTCCTCCCATGACATATGGGAATTATGGAAGATACAATTCAAGATGAAATTTGGGTGAGTGCACAGCCAAACCATCTCATTCTGCCTCTGGCCCCTCCCAAATATCATGTCCTCACATTTCAAAACCATTAATGTCTTCCCAACAGTCTTCTAAAGTTTTAACTTATTTCAGCATTAACTCAAAAGTCCACAGTCCAAAGTCACATCTGAGACAAGGCAAGTCTCTTCCACCTCTGAGCCTATAAAATCAAAAGCAAGTTAGTTGCTTCCTAGATACAGTGGGGGTGTAGGTATTGGGTAAATACAGCCGTTTCCAAAACAAAGGGACTATGGACCCAGTGGAGGTCCAATATCCAGCAGGGCAGGCAAATTTTAAAACTCCAAAATAATCTGCTGGCAGTGTTTCTACCATTTTGGGGTCATGAGGACGGTGGCCCTCTTCTCATAGTTCCGCTAGGTATTGTCCCAGTAGAGACAATGGGTGGGGAATCCAACCCCACATTTTCCTATTGCATTAGGGTTGTAACTAATTATATTAACATATATATTCCCTGAAGTTTTCTTATGCATGATTTTAAAGATGAGTTTATAGCAGGAATAAAATATAATTACCAATCTTTCTTTTCTGACTAATATTCAAATAACACCATTTCTTTCACAGTTTAATGTTACTAGCTATTTTTACTCCATTCTCCCATTTATTTGTTTACTTATATATCTTTTCACTCTAAATATATATAGAATACTACTACTATTCAGTATAATTTCATAGCAGTGTAATTGCTGAGTCAAAATTATGAGCATTTTATAATTTACCAATAAATGTCAGCAAACAACTTGCAACAAAGGAGAAGATGTGACCAGAAAGTAACTGTTATTTTAGTTGATTCTTGAGCATTTATCTATGGCTCTGTTGTGAAGCATACGAACATACACTTATGTGTATATATTGTCATTCACTGCAAATATTTCAGCCAACGAACAACAAGGTATGCACCAGTGGTCCCATAAGATTATAATACCATAGGTTTACTATAGATTTTCTATGTTTAGATACACAACTACTTACCTTTGTGTTATAAGTGCCTACAGTATTCAGTACAGTCATATGCTGTAAAGTTTTATAGCTTAGGAGTATTACAGTAGTTAGCTAATCAGGCATGAGCAGGGCAGCAGAGGGTCCCCCCACACACACACATCAGGAATGTCAGGTGACCATCAGGTGATGGTCAGGTGGTTGGTAAACTGTCTACCTGAAATAATAATTGGTCACAGCTGGCCACAGGGAAGGGCAGTCTGCCAGCAGATATTATAGAAAACACCTAAAACTGATGATCAGCAGCTTTCCAATAAGATCTCAGGAGCTGGGTGAGTGGGCTCAAGCATGTGCATTTAGAAACAAAATGGCGGAGTTTAACTGGTATATGAGCTTCCTCTAGAAATGCCACACTGGGAAGGGGAAAACGTCCCAAGTGAGCATGCATACAACTCCAGTAAACACGGCACATGCTCCCCTCCCAAGTGCTCACAGTCCACTACTCATGCGGACAGCCCACCCCAAGGGAAGAATCATGGGAAGAATGCAAGATCCAAGAAAGTTGTCAACGTATAAAATACCAAGTCAAAAAGTCAAACCATGCATTTGATCTCTTAGGTTGCCACTTAGCCCTCTTCCAAGTGTACTTTACTTCCTTTCACTCCAGCTCTAAAGCTTTTTAATAAGCTTTCATTTCTGCTCTAAAACTTGCCTTGGTGTCTTCTTGTGCTTTATACTCCTTAGTCAAATTCTTTCATCTGAGGAGGCAAGAATTGAGGTTGCTGCAGACTCATATGGATTCATTGTCAGTAACTTGGGCACTTGCCACCAGTAACATACCTAGTTTCCACCTGGCTCAGTTACATTCCCCAGTGGTAAGATACTTCTACACTTCAGCTTCTTTGGCTGGAGGCGTTCAACCTCTGTATGCAGTTTTCTTCTGTCTTTTCACTCTCCTGCTTACTAACCAACATTTAGAACAATTTCTCTTGGGCACAAGTGTCTTGCTTCCACACCCCCTGACTGATCTCTCAGCTCACACTGATGGGTGACTTGTAGGGGTGGGAAGGAGGTTGGGGTCTACTCCCAGTAGAACTGAGGCACTAATGGCCCTGATGGACAGAAAGCTTGTGAGAACGGTAGAACTAAAGGCTAAAACTGTGCTATGTCTGGGGTTTCCTCTGCTTTTTCAATTAAAATCGACTCTCCCAAGAAAGTGCACTGCTTATTTATCTGTCTTCTCTGTGTCTGTTCTATTAGGTTGGTGCAAAAGTAACTGCAGTCTTTGCTATTGAAAGTAATAGCAAAAACCTCAGTTACTTTTGCACCAACATGATGAAATGGCCTTGGGCACCACCTGGACCAGCTGCCTCATGGGCAAATTGCCCCTTTGCTTTCATTTCACATGACACATGACTTATATGCATTCCCTGTTATTTGTGCACCTATCATTTTTACTGCTCTTGCAGGCAGCAAAGACATGGACACCCTTGACATCCCGAAGATTTATACTTGTTTTTATCCTACCAGCTCAGATGATCTCCAACCCTTCCCTGTCTGCTGGCAAATTGCCAGGCCAGTTACTAATTGTAACATTGGTTCTGCCAGCTCCTTATGACTTACCATATGGTTTTCATTCCTGTTATGCCCCAAGGCCAAGTTTTCTGGTGGTCTTTAAAGCAGCTTGTCTGCTTGCATAGGGCCTCACTTTGACCCTTTAAGGTCCCACCTACTTCCTTTTTTTTGAGTTAGCACCCTTTTGGGAGGAGGGAAAATTTTTCCTTCATCATTTGTGAGTTTTTAGCCCAACCCCTAAGTCGTCCGGAGGTTCCTACATTACATCAAGAGGGTAAACAAACATTGTCATCTTGAATGCAAGGGCTGCTGTTTTTGTGAGCACATGAAGGCTTTTCATGAGTATTCCTCTCACTTTCTCCTGTAACCTCCCTTTAATTACTTCCATCTTCTCAACATGCATCAGAACCTTCAAGGTCATATTGGAAGGGGGTGGGGAAGGAAGTCCAGTCCCTTGTGGCAGTTAGCTGAAAAACAGACTTCTCATCTACTTAAAGAACATGGGAAATGGGAATATGATAAAAAATAAATCATTTTGTTGCTAAAATGCTTTAAGTAAGAGTCACTACAAAGTAACAGAGACAAGGATATAGGCCAGCCTAAGGCTGCAGGCACAAGAAACTCATAGGACAGAGATGAAATGCTGTAGTAGGTAGCTAGTCAGGCATGAGCAGAGCAGCAGAGCCTCCCCACCCACTGCCAGAGCCCACACCAGAATGTCAGGCAATTATGAGGTGATGGTCAGATGATTGTTAACTGTCTCTTTAAAATATTAATTTGTCACAGCCGGCGCCAGGGAAGGACAATCTTCGAATAGATAGAAAACACATGACTCATGATCAGCAACTTTCCGATAAGATCTCAGGAGTTGGGTGAGTGAACTCAAGCATGCACTTTAAAGGGAAAACATGGCAGAGTTTAACTGGTATATGACCTTTTTCTAGAAATGCCATGCTGGTAAGAAAAGAATGCCTCAAGTGAGCATGAGTACAACTCCAGTAAGCACACTGTGCCTGCCCCTTCCTAAGTGCTAGGAGGCCGCTGATCATGGAGACAGCCAACCATAGAGAATAATCAGGGAAAAAGTAATGCAAGACCCCAGAAGTATGCCAACGTAGAAAAGCCCAAGTCAAAAGGTCAAACCGTGCACTTGATCACTTAAGTTGCCCACTTGGCCCTCTTCAAAGTGTACTTTACTTCCTTTCACTCCTGCTCTAAAGCTTTTTAATAAACTTTCACTCCTGCTTTAAAACTTGTCTCGGTGTCTTCTTCTGCCCTATGCACTTCAGTCAAATTCTTTCTTCTGAGGAGGCAAGAATTGAGGTTGCTGGAGACTGCTCTGGATTCTCCACCACTAACAAGAGAAATAGGATAGAGCATGTAGCCTGGGTGTATAGTAGCCTATACCATCTAGGTTTGTGTAAGTACATTCTATGATGTTTGCACAATGAAAACTGATATGGTTTGGCTGTGTCCCCACCCAAATCTCATCCTGAATTCCCACATGTTGTGGGAGGGACCCGGTGGGAGGTCATTGAATCATGGGAGCAGGTCTTACTGTTATCATGATAGTTAATAAGTCTCATGAGATCTGATGGTTTTAAAAAGGGGAGATTCCCTACACACGCTCTCTTCTCCTGTTTGCTGCCATGTTGAGAGGTGCCTTTCACCTTCCATCACGATTGTGAGGCCTCCCCAGGATATGCGACTGTAAGTCCATTAAACCTCTTTCTTTTGTAAATTGCCCAGTTTTGGCTGTCTTTATCAGAAGTATGAAAACAAACAAATACAACAACATTGCCTAATAATACATTTCTCAAAATGTATGTCTTCTGCTTACATTACTAATTTTATTTTATGTTTGTTGTTTTCCAAGTATTTTAGCCAGTACATCATTATACACTAATGCAAAGCTGATTTTCACAGGAAGTTAGTACTGTAATGTAACCATACGTTTACTTTAAATACCAAAAGGTAATTTTTGTCATTCAGATATGTTATTTGTCGTGAAGGAATAAAGTCTAATCAAGATGCATAAGTGAACCCAGAAATTGATTTAGCAAGAAAAATGTGGAATTAAAATATGTAAAAGGCTTGAAGTCATGTACAACAGTGAATTCACAGTTGGAACTCTTCAAGGCATTGATATTTCCTGCACCCACTTCTCGTAATCTTCTACTGGATTTCCCCATGGTCAGCTTTCTCTTTTCCTCCACTCTCTTTCCTCCTTCCCTCTAGTATATATGTATGTCTACGTGTGAGAGGATGTGTGTGTGTGTTTGTGTGTACATATGTTCATATGTTTATCATAACTTTACTAAATATAAGCTTTTTGAAGTCAGAAATTTTGTCATAATTATGAGACATTGTCTTATAAAGGGACATTATCACAATGTCTGGGATGTTGACTCTGTATTAAGTTTGCTACTTGTAATTTTTTATTTGATTGATTGTGTGTGCGTATTTAACAGAGATGGATAGAGCTGGAGGGTTTTATTCTTAGGAAATTAATACAGGAACAGAAAGCCAAATAACACATGTTCTCCCTTATAAGTGGCAGCTAAATAGCTAAATGATGACCACATGGACACATAGAGGGGAAGAACACAGCCTGGGGCCTATAGGATGGTGGAGGGTGGGAGGAGGGAGAGAATCAGCAAAAATAACTATGGGTGCTAGATCTAATACCTGGGTGATAAAATAATCAGTACAACACACCAGTAATCAGTACAACACATCAGTAAACACAAGTTTACCTAAGTAACAAACCTCCACATGTACCCCTGAACTTAAAATAAAAGTTAAAAAACAAAAACAAAAACAAAACTTGTAACACCTACAGAAATACAGAAGGACAAATGTAGAATACAGTATACAAACAAACAGAATTTCAGATTCCAATTCCACGTCAGATCACCACCAGTTGGAATACCCAGGACAAATTTACCCATTCTTTGCAACAGAATATACACATGGCTTAATGAAACGTACTGGACAATATTTTGTGTTAAATAATTTTTGTTTGTTTTGTTTTTTAAATAAACATATTTAAGATTTTGCTGAAAGAGTAGATTTTAAATGCTCTTGCCACAAAAATAAAATGCATTAACTATATGAGCTGATACATATGTTTATTTGCTTGATGACAGTAACCATTTTGCTATGGATATATATATCAAATAATTTTGTTTTAAAAATATTATTTAATCATACTGTATTGTATACCTTGTTGAGAGTCAATTTTAAATGTTTTTCCATCCTCCAAAATGATAACTATGTGAGGTGATGGATATATTAATTAGCTTGATTATGGTAATCATTTCACAACGTATACATACATCAAAACATCAGATTGTATGACTTAAACATATGTCATTTTCATTTGTCAGTTGTGTCTTGATAGAACTGGGAAAATGAAAAGTAAAAAGATATCACTCTCTAAGTGAAAGCAGGGCTGATTTATATGTTTCCAAATTGTTTCATTTTGAAAATTCTATATTTTATATTTAAGTGTCATGGGCAACTGCCCAGCTGGCCAGTCCTTAATTTGACTCTTACCATATGTAACAAGATGTATTCATGTTGGAGAATATATAGGGAATTATTTTCTCCTGTTTTATTCTCCCATCTTTTCTCTCATTACATCTTTTTACTTCAGGGCTTTTTAAAAACATAGTTATGGCACTTAGACTACTAGTGATATTTTCATACTAATTATAGCAATATGTGAGTACTTTTTAGGACCAAATAAAACATATCTCCAGACTTGATTTTGATCTCATATTTCAAATTGAATTCACGTTTCTTTTAGATATTTGTAAATATATCACTGTAATTGCAAGGTTGATGTTGGTGGTGCTTTAGTTTATGTAGCGTATACTTATCACGATATCAGCTATCAGTATCAGTTAATAGATCTGTCTCAGTCCCATTGTGTTTTAGAGATGATATTTTATTTTATATTTTCAATTTCCTTTTACTCCATTTTGAAATTAATTTCAATTTATATTATAGAAGAGTTATTACAAATTATAAAAAAATTTCCAGGCTCTGCCATATGTAGATTTCATGAATTGCAGCTTACTAATGGAGTAAGTCTTAAACATCACCTCTTTTATTCTAAATATGAGTAAAATTGAGTAGTGGAACTACACTGACATATTCCTGCCACAAATAAATGAGAGAAATTAACATTAAAATTTGTGAGTAAGATGCACAACTTTGACAGTTTTCAGGATTTCATGAAAGCATGCTATACACATAGACACATTAGATTGTTTGGTTTCCATTTAAAATCAGTCTGTTACTATCAATTTGAAAATCAGCAGAGTGAAAAATCTTTAATATGATGAAGCTGCTCTTGCATCAGATTCTGGAAGTTACACAGAACATTGCTCTAAATCAGAGGTTGGCAAACTTTTTCTGTATATTAAATAGTTTAGTTTTATTGGGCATATATGTTGTGTTGCAGTTAGTTAAGTTTTCTGTTATAACAAAAAAGTAGCTTTAGACAATACATAAACAAATGAATATAACCATGTTCCAATAGAGCTTAATTTACAAAAACAGGTGGGGAGGCCAATTTTACCTACAATCTATAGTTTACAAACTTCTGCTTTAGATGAAGTAATGGAGGAGAAGAAACAAATTATAGGAAGCTTTTAACTTATATAAATATTAATTTGTTAAAATTATAAATTATTAAAATACTGATATAATTTATAACACATAATGGAGATAATTATTTTTATAATAGACATAAATGTCACAGTTATGTTAATGAAACAGTACTCACGGGCCCCACCCAAATCTCATCTTGAATTATAACTCCCACAATTCCCATGTGTTGTGGGAGAAACCCGGTGGGAGGTAACTGAATCATGGAAGCAGATTTCTCCTGTGCTATTCTCGCAATGGTAAATAAGTATCACAAGATCTGTCAGTATTAAATACGTGAGTTTTCCTGCACAAGCTCTATTCTCTTGTCTTCCACCATGTGAGACGTGCCTTCACCTTCTGCCATGATTGCGAGGCCTCCCCAGCCATGTGGAACTGTAAGTCCATTGAACCTCTTTCTTTTGTAATTGCCCAGTATAGGGTATGTCTTTGTCAGCAGCATGAAAACAGACTAAATTGGTGCCAGGAGTGAAGTGTTGTTGAAAAGATACCTGGAAATGTGGAAGCAACTTTGGAACTGGGTAATAGGCAGAGGGTAGAACAGTTTGGAGGGCTCAGAAAAAGACAGGAAAATGTGGGAAAGTTTCAAACTTCCTAGAGTCTTGTGAATGACTTTGCCCAAAATGCTGATAATAACATGGACAATGAAATCCAGGCTAAGTTGGTTTCAGATGAAGACAAGGAACTTGTTGGGAAGTGGAGCAAAGGTGATTCTTGTTATGTTTTATCAGAAACACTTGTGGCATTTTGCCCCTGCCACAGAGAATTGTGGAACTTTGAACTTGAGAGACATGATTTAGGGTATCTGGAGGAAGAAATTTCTAAGCAGCAAAGGATTCAAGAGTTTATGTGGGTGCTGTTAAAAGCATTCAGTTTTAAAAGAGAAACAGACCATAAAATGTTGGAAAACTTGCAGCCTGACAATACGATAGAAAAGAAAATCCCATTTTCTGAGAAGAAATTCATAATTTCAAATAATTTCAAATTCATAAATTCTGCATGGCTGCAGAAATTTGCATAAGTAACAAGGAGCAGAATGTTAATCACTGAGACAATGGAGAAAATGTCTCCAGGGCATATCAGAGACCTTTATGGCAGCCCCTCTCGTCATAGGCCTGAAAGTTTAGAAGGAAAAAGTTTTGTGAGCTGAGTCCAGAGTCCCTGTGCTGTGTACAGCCTAGGGACTTGGTGTCTTGCATCCCAGCAGCTTCAGACATGGCTTAAAGGGGCCAATGTAGAGCTCAGGCCATGGCTTCAGAGGGTAGAAGCCTCAAGACTTGGCAGCTTCCACATGGTGTTGAGCCTGTGAGTGCACAGAAGTCAAGAATTGAGGTTTGGAAACCTCTACCTAGATTTCAGAAGATGAACAGAAATGTCTGTATGCCCAGGCTAAAGTTTGCTTCAGGGGAAGGGCTCTCATGGAGAACATCTGCTATGGCAGTGAAAAAGGGAACTATGGGGCTGGAATCCCCACACAGAGTCCCTACTGGGAAACCGCGTAGTGGAGCTATGAGAAGAGGACCACTGTCCTCCAGATCCCAGAATGGTAGATCCACTGCCAGCTTGTACCATGTCCCTGGAAAAGTCACGGACACTCAATACCAGCCCACGAAAGCATCCGGGAGGGAGGCTGTACCCTGCAAAGTCAAAGGGGCAGAGCTGCCTAAGACCATGGCAACCCACTTATTGCATCAGCATGACCTAGATGTGAGACCTGAAGTCAAAGGAGATCATTTTTGAGTTTTAAGATTTGACTGCCCCACTGGATTTCAGACTTGCATGGGGCCTGTAGCCCCTTTGTTTTGGCCAATTTCTCCCATTTGTAATAGCTGTATTTACCCAATACCTTTACCCCCATTGTATCTAGGAAATAACTAGCTTGCTTTTGATTTTACAGGCTTAGGCAGAAGGGACTTACCTTGTCTCAGATGAGACTTGAGACCATGGACTTTTGGACTTTGTGGGACTGTGGGGAAGGCATGATTGATTTTGAAATGTGAAGACATGATGCCAGGGGTAGAATGATATGGTTTGGCTCTGTGACCTATTCAAATCTCATCTTGAATTGTACTCCCATAATTCCCCAGAGTTGTGTGAGGGACCTGTTGGGAGATAATTTGAATCAAGGGAACTGTTTCTTCCATACTTTTCTCTTCATAGTGAAGAAGTCTCACGAGATCTGATGGGTTTATCAGGAATTTCCACTTTTGTATATTCTTCTTTTTCTCTTGCCACCACCATGTAAGAAGTACCTTTCACTGCCCCCATGATCCTGAGGCCTCCCCAGTCATGTGGAACTGTAAGTCCAATTAATCCTCCTTTTCTTTCCAGTCTCAGGTATGTCTCTATTAGCAGCATGAAACAAACTAAAACACTTGTGTAACCAAAACCCAAAGATTACCTTTCACAGTCCTTTACAGTGAGTCACAATCTTCCCATAGTGAAATCAATTTTGTGTATAGTCCTATAAATATCGAGAAAGATATTAAATTACTAGGTCATATGATAGCTCTATGATAAACTTACACTCTATTGCCAGTGAGTTTTGTCCTAGCAATGTTCTAGTTGTTGTGTATCTTCCTCAACATTTGGTTTAGCTTTCATCATTCTAGTAGGTTTCTGGTAATTTCTCACATTGACTTAGTTGCTATTCACTAATCACTAGCGATATTGGATACCTTTTCAAAACCTTGTTAACCATTCATATTTCTTATTTTGTGGAATGTCTCTTCAACATTATTTTTATACTTTAGCCTATTAAAAATTTGGATTTCTAGGTTTTTGTTGTTGTAGTTTTTGTTTCTGAGACAGTTTCTCACTCTGTTACCCAGGCTGAAGTGCAGTGGCATGATCATCACTCACTATAGCTTTGATTTCCACTGGCTCAGGTGGTCCTTCCACTTAAACCTCCTGAGTAGCTGGGACTACAGAACATTCCACCATGCCAGGCTAATTTTTGTATTTTTTTTGTAGAGATGGGGTTTTGATGTGTTTCCCAGGCTAGTCTCAAACTCCTGGGCTCAAGCAATACACCCATCTTGGCCTTCGAAAGTGCTGGGATTACAGTGTGAGCCGCCACACTCAGCCAAGAGTTAATTTATATATTTTGTTTGTGAAGATTTTTGTCAGATATATGTATTATTAATATGTTATCTCAATCTGAAGCTGGCCTATTCTTCTGATGAAAAGAGGAATCAATTAATTTATTTTACTTTATTTTATTTTCAGTGTTTGAGAGTTCTGACTGAAAAAAAGTTGTTTTTTTTTTTTTAACTCATGGTAATTAGTGTATTCTATGTTTCCTGTTTGAAGCTGTACAGTTTTCACTTTAGCATTTAGACTTACAATCCTCCCTGTCAACTTTGTGTGGCATGAAATATAGCTTAACATTGTCCATTTTTGTTCCTATAGATTCAGTTTTTCTAGCAAAATGTATGAATGTCTATTACCTTTGCTTTTATTGTCACCTTTATAAATAATCATTTACTGTATATATGTATATCTAATTTTGCTCTCTGTTTCACTATTTGTCTAATCTTGCAGAAACTTCACACTGTTTTAATTATCAGAGGCATACAGTAGAACTTAAAATATGACAATATGGAGTCTTCCAAATTTATTCTTCTTCGGCAAGATAATCGTGATAAATCCATAGATTTTATATCACTGTATAAGTCTTACTTCATTTTTATGAAATTCTACCAAAAAACATTTGGAATATTAATCAGAATTGCATTGATTCTATAGGTCACTTGGCAGAAACAACATTTTTCTGACATTACATTTAACAACTAGAAGCATTATATATCTATTTATTTAGATTATCATAATTTTTTCTCACTAATGTTTTGTGTTTATCAGGAAGCATATTTTTCATATATTTCATTAAATCTGTTTCTCATGTTTTATGTTATTTTTCCGCTATTGCCACTGAAAGCTTTATTCAATTTCTAAGGTTTTATATATATATATATATATATATATGTGTGTGTGTGTGTGTGTGTGTATATAAAATTGCACTTGCTTTTTCATTTAAACATTTTTCAGGTACCTTTGTTGATTTCACTTATTCGATTTAGTAAGATTGGGGTAGATTCCTTTTTATTTTTATTTAAACAATCGTGTTCAACTGATAAAATCAATTATACTTTTTTCTTAATGCCATTTATACTATTTATTTATTTTTATTGGCTTATTGCACTGGAAAGACCACCAGTAAAGGCTAAATGGTAGTTATGACAGAAGATATGCTTGACATTTTTCTAACATTAGAAAATTATGCATATATTAATATCTATGCATTTATTAATATCTACCTCCTATGATTTAAGAAATCAATGAGATTATAAATGCAAAAGTGCTAAAAAAAAAACCTGGGAAACACAGTATAATTGATTTTATTACTAAATTGTTAGCCCATTGTACTGCCAGATTTGATGCAGTGGCTGAATAAAAGTTTAAAAATCAAAACAAAGCAAAATAGAAAACTTGCAATCTAAATGTCTGTCACCTGAAGGTGAATCATAAAAGAGCTGAATGTTATTTGTCTAGGACCGGCTGGCAGAAAACCTATGTCGAGTTAGTATTTCAATTTCATTATGGGTATTTAAAGAACACACACATTCATACACACTCACACACCTGGGCCCCATTTTGTAAATTCTATTATGCCAATTGCAGGCTTGGCACAATCACTAAGTAGAGCTGCTATCTACAGGTCACTTTTACTCATTCCTTTAGAGCCATTAAAGAATAAGCATCGATTACATATCTTGCCTTGACTATTAGAAAGGTCATAAGTTGTAAAACGGCATACCTTTAACTTAACATGTGATTATGCTTCCTGAAAATTACATCTCTTGCATTTATTTATAAAAGATAACAATATTTCCTCAAAGGGCAAGAACTCCAAAAATCATGATATTTGTTTTTATAGTTTCATGTTTTTTAGCTGATATAAAAATTATGTGTGGTGTTGAGGGAATCATGTTAGGGAAAGAACAAAACAGTGATTTAATTTTTAAAAATGTGTCATTTTAATGATAAAAGTGGTTTATGTTTAGTGTAAACAAGAAGAGGCCAATGTTCTCCTAAAAGCAGACTGGAAAACAAACACACACACAGCATACACACATACACACAAAAATAGTCCTCTACTTGGTATGCTAAATGAGATTTAACATTATTGCATTTGCAAAAATTGCTTTTGTCTATTTAAAACATATTATTTGCCAACTACTTTAACTGTTCTCAAATAGTATGTCTTTGAAACTGTATAAAATTCTATGGACTAGGGGACAGAGTGTTTCAAAGAAAGAGAAGAAAATAAGTAAAATAGCTTTTTTTTTTTTTAAACTTAGAGAGTGTTATCAGCCTAGCAATACCACAAACAACACAAAAGATCCAAAAACACCCTATTGGATTTTAAAAGTTGATTTTATTTTCTTGAATTATTTTATTTGAGTCCAGTCTCAAATAAAATAGGAAATAAATA
>NW_016806911.1:975104-977826 GCF_001698545.2 Rhinopithecus bieti | reverse complement strand
CAAATACTGTTTTCAGAAAAGTGTTTTAACATATTAAGAATTGTTTTCCATGTACCTATTTCTTTCTGTATGTCATTATTTTTAGTGACTGCGTTTTATTCTCTTAGACAGCTGTATTTTTTCTTTATCAATGAAAAGTGTATTTCTGGGCTTTCATAATCAAAACATATTTTCTTCATATATTTTATGTTTTCCTGAGTATTTAGTAATAAATTACACATATTGGAATCCTTAGATCCAAAGGTCAAGGAAAGTTTAAGGATTTGAAGCCACACTAACAATTTCCTTCATCTACTTGTACCAGCTTTTTGTCCAAACACAATGTGTGAACTTTTAGTACCACATCATTTGCATCTCTTTACTTAATCAGTTTTGAATTCACAAAAATCAGGGAATTTAAAACTAATAATTATTATTGTTTTCCAAAATTAGGCTTTCTCAGATTTCTGTACAACATTACATAGGAAGACAATTGAAGAAAACACATAAAATTTTGAACTTAAACTCTACCAACTGTGAATTCTATATTCAGCAAAAGTACCTTTGATCTGTGAAGACTAAGTCATTCTCACATTTCTGGAAATTGAGGAAATATAAAATTAATGCATCCATCATTCAATTCTATGAGGTAAGTACAGTATTATATTTTATAGATAAAACATAACATCTTGTCCAAGAATTTCATTTCAGAAACAATATTGTTAGTGACTTCATAACTTTTATTTTATTTTGTCTTTTAAATAATGTTCTTTTTTATTTTATGTTTTTTTTTTTTTTGAGACGGAGTCTTGCTCTGTTGCCCAGGCTGAAGTGCAGTGGTGCGATCTCCACTCACTGCAAACTCCGCCTCCCGGGTTCACACCGTTCTCCCACCTCAGCCTCCCAAGTAGCTGGGACTACAGGCACCTGCTGCCACGCCTGGCTAATTTTTTGTATTTTTTAGTAGGGACGGGGTTTCACCGTGTTAGCCAGGCTGGTCTCGATCTCCTGACCTCGTGATCTGCCCACCTCTTAGATGTATATATTTACGTGGTATGTTTTATAACTTTTAGTTTTCATTGTACCCTCAACTATTATATTTTTGCCATATTGTTATCTGAAATATATAAGAGATGTAGGTAGGTGACATCTGAAAGGGGAATCTCTGTCAGTGGAATGAATAAAAACATAGGTCTCTGTCTCCAAAGCATGGTTAGAAATGGGAGAAGTACAGAATATTTTCTTGCTCCCCTCAATGATATATTAATTAGGCTTCTGCATTTTTAAAAATTTGGTGCTAAATACCTTTTAGTGAATGGAGACTCCAAAATCTAGGTTAAATTGTTAGTTTTAGTTTTCACAGTCTTTTTTCGTTTCCATAATTTTTGATTTTCTGTAGACATTTTAGTTTGCTATTGGGCAGATTGCATTAGCTAATAGCCAGTTGCTCTTTTTTGGCTGAAATTTACTGTGATGTTTTAAGAACCTTCTGTGTTCATTAACTAAAAAAGTAAAGAAAGCCAAATATTATTTTTCCTTTATCTGACCTTAGATTAATTCATTCAAAGGGCAAGATATGCCAGAGTCATAAAACACTCCTAAGATTCTATCACTTTAATAACAGTAATAGATTATTTCCCTTAATGGGTAATTATAGTTTGACTTTTACCTGTTCATTCCATAAATTCATTTAAATCTGTGTTCCAATACAAGATGCATACATTGAATCATTTTTAAGTTGACCAAGTGAAACTTAAACTACTTTTAATTCCTACAATAACATATGGGAAAGCTATTTTAATTTTTGTTCTACAGAAGAGGGCTAACTTTTAAAAAGACATATCTATTGTTGTTCAGCTGGTTAATGACAGAAGTATATTTTGCATCCAGATCTGTGTGACTAAGAAAATATTCTATTCTTACTGAAGCATAACACTGCCTCTCCTCACACTCCACCCCTGTGCCTGAACCCAGAAAATAAATATAACAGTAAGAAGAATGTGAATGAGGATTTTTACGCTGAGATACATTATGAGCTTGTCAGCACTTAGATTACAAATTTAATGACATGAATAAACTCCTGTAAGGTATTAGAAAAATGGAAAACTAGTCTTCATTCAATCATGAGCCTTTATATGCAATCACAGGTCCCAGACGATCACTGCCTAAACACTAAAAACATGCATGGAAATTTTGCTGATTTTTACGACTTGACTAGAGAAATGTTTGGAAAACTGCTAATCCTTGAGTTTTACTTATTGCCTCTAATTCTAGACATAGAAGTAGAGCAATAAGTGATGTTTGGGCACAACTCCACTTTCTAAGCCTGGATGTCTTCATGAGTATAAGAGCCAATGTTACAATATTGACTAGAAGCAACTAGAAGCTTCCCTAGAAGTGACTGGAAATTTTACATAATAACTGCAAAAATAGCATTTATTGTATGTTTGCTATATTCCAGGCATGGTTCTAAGAATATTATATGTATTCATTCATTTAATTTGCACATGGCCTTTTGAGCTAGGTCGTATTATCATTGATGTTTTACACACAAAATAGAAATGCAGAATTAAGTGTTTACCAGATGCACCCCAAGCAATTCATACTCCAAGGTCTGTGCTATTAATGACTGTCTTCAGCTGCTTTTCATCAACCAAAGGATGGTTTGAAAGTACTTCTTAAACTACTATTTTTATTAATTATTTTTTATTAATTATTTTATTAATAATTTTTATTAATTATC
>NW_016806911.1:972999-975032 GCF_001698545.2 Rhinopithecus bieti | reverse complement strand
ATAATTTTTATTAATTATTTCTAACATTGTTTTATTTCATTATATATATGCCTATTATATATATATATGCATCTACTGAATAGTATTTAATCAAAACAGTCATTTACTATATGTGTTAAATGCTCTTATTATAACTGTTTAAATAGGCTCCTAGTTAGGCATAAAAATATGTTTTATGTATTTACGTAGTTCGAATGAGTGATCTTGCTTGAGAATACTTCTTTAATAACTTATATGAGACAGTAATCTCATTTTCAATGTGAAGACATCAACAGAAGATACAAAACTGAAATTGAGTGCCTCTAATCATAAGCTTTCTTGAATCGTTGGGGTAGTTTTCTTGCTTTCCTATGCAGGGTTGTTATGAACATTAAATACACACAAAGTGCTTATGGCCGCTCCTCAAATATTCCCTGCTTCCCTTCATTCCTCATATATACATGGCAGAGTCAATGAGCTGAGAGGAGAAGTTCACAGTACCTTCTCCAAGACAAAAGTATACAACAGTAGGCAATAATGCACCATTCTCTGTTTCTTCACCTTCAGAGGCATGAGTGGCCATTGTCAGCACAACAAAACTGCAACAGCTCAGACCACTGAACAGCTCCATGGAGGTCAGCTGCTTTCTACTTTCATGATACCTACAGAGGATTTCATGTAAGCTAGAAATGAACTTGTTTCTGTGTGTATATGCTTGTGTGCGCATGTGTATGTGTGATCCTAATGTAACACGAACCTATTTTATCCTGGTTAAAACAATATTTCACATAAACTCTGGACCTTTTCGATCATAAGTAAATATCAGTTGTTATTGTAATTGGTTATTATTATAATTGCTAATGTTATTATCATCATCATACCATGACATTCTGCAATCCCATTTATTTATCCTTTTGTATGACTAGGGTTGTCTTGGAAAAAACTGGAATTGTTCATCGTTGTCAAATCGTCTAAATTGGGGCTATACAACATAGTTATTGATATTGAGAAGTTCACCAGAAACTTTAGTCACTGCATCATGACCAAGATTTTGAAAGCTTCCTGACCCAAAAGTAATTTTAAATGTTAATTGGCCAAAATATATTGGTAAAATACGTAAATTAAAATAATTATTGAAAA
Source organism: Rhinopithecus bieti (assembly GCF_001698545.2). Classification (NCBI taxonomy): domain Eukaryota; kingdom Metazoa; phylum Chordata; class Mammalia; order Primates; family Cercopithecidae; genus Rhinopithecus; species Rhinopithecus bieti. The sequence continues at coordinate 973,913 of NW_016806911.1, read as the reverse complement.
ACAGATGCTTGAGATTTGAATCAGTAGGTCTTGCTAAGGGTTACCATTTTAAATGTTGGTATTTCTTTCTTTGTTAATGTAAAATTTGCTTATTTGTATCCTGTGGAAGAATAATTAAAATAGTGACTGATCTTTCATAAATAACATCTTTCACAAGTTTGCACTTATCACATTTCTGACAACCACATTCCTGTTATCATTGGCTTCTCATCCGAAACTGCTGATTAAGGGACATCCATTCCTCATTCTTTGTTCTTCTGCCAATTGATTTTAATGATTATTCATATGAGACTACGGAGTGTGAGCACCTCTGCACTGAGGCACAAGTTGCATTGCCCCGATTGTGTTCATTTACCTATCATTGGGATACATTTTCATGGTTATGGGAAGAGCAACTGTAAATGATATTGCCATGTGAAGAAAAACATAACTGAAAGAAGTAAAGTTCACTTCTCTAACTGTGGCAGGAGTTTAGCTCAGTTTACTTAATCTTTGACTTTACTATGCTATTTCGCTGATTTATTGAAGGTCATTACTACTCATGTTTGTGGGTCTGAAATTACCAAGTTTTAGAAAGTTTATAATTTTCCCACATTCTCAGGGTATTCCAGCAAACTAAGTATCTAAGGGGAACTTCACAGGACCTAAAAATAATAATAATAACAAAAGCATAGTGCATTAATGGAGGACTTAAATTGGATTCCCTAAGACCCATCACAGATTTTTTTTTTTTTTCAGAACTCTAAACATATTTAAACAATAACATATTTTCCATGGTAACTGTTTTAATATTTTGTAATTCTTATAAAGCTGCCTTTCCCTTAAGTAGGTATTATGTGCCTATTTTTTTAGCTTTATTTTATTTTATTTTATTTTATTTTATTTTATTTTATTTTATTTTAATTTTGAGACAG
>NW_016806911.1:950942-971336 GCF_001698545.2 Rhinopithecus bieti | reverse complement strand
ATGTCTCTTTTTACCAAGCAGTTTTGCATGATAATAGTGTATTTATTTCTTAACATTTCAAATTCTCTAGCTTTTGTATCCTTTTTATACCAAAAGTCATAATTATTTCCATAGCAACTATATTCATTGTCAAAGGTAGAAATTTTTGACTTCTGTTGGGTATTTTTTTAAGGAGCAGAGGAACATTTAAGCAGCAAAAAGTGGTATTTTACAAAAATTGACAAGAATTGAGAGAGAAAAAAAGTACTGGGTGGTTCTTTTAATAACTTACACAGATAACTTGTTAAACCTGTAAGTTATTGCCAAAACTCAGCACGATTTTTCTTTAGTAACGTCTTTTTAAATAATTTTTTGCAGTCATAATTTCTTCTTGTACTGAGATAAGTCAACAACCATAAAATGAAGAATAAATATTTACATATTTAGTTAGGGAATATGATGTAAATATCGAATTTTTTGACCTTCATTTTTTTATTTAAAAAAATGAGTCAAAAACTAAATTAAGTTAAAAATTCCATCTAAAAGTAAAGAATTATTTTCTCTCAACCACCTCCAACTTTCTATCAACATATAATTTAGTGTAGTATTATATATTATAATTTAGAAAAGAAATACTTTAATTATGCTCTTTTATGAGCAATAGATAATAATATTTGCCATAACACATTCATAAATACAAGAATGATGAACACTGAAGCAAAACTTGTTTTTTTCTTACAGCTTTTATTGCCTGAAGTTACTGTTTGGCACCACCGGATGGAGATACGGAGTTATTAAAGTAGAGGGGAATAGTTTTTGTTTTATTGTATCTATAGATTTATTTACAGATGGCAGGTTGTTTTAGCTGGATCTTCCTGACAGTCATTAGTACCACCAGCAACAAAACATGCTTTATAAGCAGGGAAATCAGATACAGAATATTAGACTTGTCGTGGCCCGTGCCACATAGTGAGTTGATTGAGGAAACCAAGCTACTGGTTTCCCTTCTAATTTATTGTTTAGTAAATCAGCAAGTACAATAAAAGAACAAAAATAATAAGTTAGCAAAACTTTTCAAGAGAGGTGCTTTATATATGCCATCATATCAGTTTATTGATGAAGTTTTAAACTTGGAGAAAAAGGAACTTTCTTTATATAGTTTATTTATATATTAAATTTAAAATGTACCAAACAACTCATATGTGAAAAATAAGTGTTGTAGCCTTTTCTGTAAAATGTACACATTCTTTGGTCTCTACCAATAAGCATAATTTAGTGAAAGTGACAAAAAAGCAACGAATTATACAAAAGTTAGAGGAAATACTAAAACTGAAAAAACTCTGGAACTAACACTCTCAAGCTTCAAAGTTGGAATATGGGGGTTAAATTGTGCTTCGTTGTAATGTCCCTTTCATGGGCTGAGTGCTCAACATGAGAATAATGGCTCAACCAAGGGCAGATTTGAGCTCCTTCTGAGTTTTCAGTGAAATCCCATATTAAGGCTAATTATGTTACTACTCTTCTAGCTGCCTGGTCTGCAACCTCCTTCTGCTTTTCACATCTTTATGACCATATTAAAACAGTTTCTTGTTTATTTCTGTTTTCATCTCCCCCACCATGTGAACCTCTTTCAGCAGGAATTGTGCCAAATTTTCCTCTGAATCTCAGACCAATATTTGGTAAAGGGTACAAATTCAGTATGTTACTTTTGACTATAAGGATACAATTTGATAAACAAGTCAATGAGGTAAAAAAAAAACACTACCTTTCACCCAATTTCTAGCTGTCCCCTCAAAATTCTGCACTTATGTCATCAAAATACATTTTGCACTGAAATAATAAATTTTACAATGAAATAGAATATAATTTGGAGAGTTTACTAGTTTATCACATGAAGTTTCATTTTATCTTTAGACAGGTATTAAAGAATAATTCAGTATTTTTAGGGAGTATTTCTACATCAAGCCCTATATAATTATTATTTTACAGGGAAGGAAACCAAACTTCAAAGTGTTTAAATGAATTGCCCCAAATCAAAGAGGTAACAAAAGGCAGAGCTCAAGTTCAAATACAGCATCCCAAATCCTTTTCTCTCAGTCTAGGGACTTTTTTCTTCCTGACACTACACTATGATTTTAGAAGTAAGCTGAACTCTTTAGATGCATAACACATTAAGCCATAATTAGACATTTACACATCAGGTAACTTCTTAGATATATTGTTTTAAATTATAAGGTAACTACAGTTCTGGTTAATATTATAAAAACTTGAATAACATTAGGACGCATGTTTAAAAAAAAAAAGGAATTTCATGGATAATTCACCAACAAAGACAATATCCTGGGGCTTAAAATAAACCTCAACAAATGTTAAAGATTGAAATTATACTCTGGCCGTAATGGAATCAAACTACAAGTTGAAAACAGAAGATAACAGGAAAATCCTGAAATACTTGGAAGTAAAAACAAACAAAATCAATAACACATGTCTAAAAAAGTCTAAAAATATTTAAAATACATAATCGAGAATGAAAATATAACATACAAAAACGTGTAGGATGCAGTTAAATCCGTGCTGAGAGAAACATGTATAGTAATAATACTTATGTTAGGAAAAAGAAAAGGTATCAAATCAATCATCTGATGTCCCACCTTGAGTGACTAGTAAGGGAAGATCTATTTTATTGGTTATTTTAACCCAAAGGGAAAAAAAGAAAGGAAATAATATAGATGAGACCCCAAAATCAATAGAATGACAAAAAGAGACTCAATAGAAAAAAATCAATGAAACTAAATGCTGGTTATTTGAAAGATTCAGTAAAATTGATTAAACTCTATTTGGTAATACTGACAAAAATAGAGAATAAACAAGTCACCAGTATTAAGAATAAAAGGAGTTATCACTAAAGATCCTGCACTACAATTCCTTTATTATAAGGATAATAAAAGAATAATTTTTAAAGTTATGCTCATAAATTTAGCAACTTAGAAACAAAATGAACCAATTTCTTAAAATCAAAAGCAGCAAAACTCATCAAAGAATGAAATAGATAATCTGACTGAACCTATAACCAATAAAATTGGAATGTTTCATTTAAAATCTTCTCAATAAAAGAAATCTCCAGATTCTAAATGGTTTAACTGAAGAATCTGTCAAACGTTTAAGGAATAATTAATATTAATTTTACACAATCTCTTTCAGAAAATAGAAGATTAGGGAAATTTTATCAAGCAAATATTATCCTGATATTCAATCTAAACAAAGGCAATATAAGAAGAAAAATATAGGTAAAGTTACCTACCTCATGAAGTTAGATATTCTAATACTCAACAAAACATAGAAAATTAGATCTAACAATACACAAAAAGAATTGTGCAGCATGATTAACTGGGATTTTCTTCAGGTACGTAAATCTGGTTTAATATTTGAAAATCAATCAATGGTATCTTCCATGTCAACAGTATTCAGAATAAAAATTATAGTATTTGGTGCAGAAAAAGCTTTTGACAAAATTCAATGTATATTAGTGATAAAAACAGTAAGTTCGGCATGAATGAAAACTACTTCAACTTGATAAAGAACATCTACAAAATCCCTGTAACTACATTATCTTTAATGTGAAGTATTAAATTATTTACCTCTAAGATTGAGAATCAGTCAAGGATATACAGTCTCATACTTTTTCAATGTAGTACTGAAAGTCTTACACACTGCAATAAGGTAAAACAAATGAAAAAATTAAAAACCCACATTTATATTTGAAAGGAAAAAATACAATTTTTGTTGTTGTTGTTGCAGAAGACATGGGAATGTACAAAAGAACAAACTCCCAAAACCAATAACAACGTTCAGTAAGGCTGTAGCAAAACATCAACTCATAAAAATAAACTGCATTTCTATCTACTAAAATGGAACATGCAGAAACCAAAATTAAATATATAGCACCACTTACAGTTGCTTCAAAGAAATGAAATACATAGAAATAGACCTAATAAACATGTACAGTGTATGTGTGTGTGTATATATATATATATATATATATATATATATATATTCAAAATTATAAAATGCTCAAGAACTCAAAGAAGATCTAAATAAATGAAAAGACATACTATGTTCATAGACCAGAATACTCAAATGTTCACAGTAAAGATGTCAAATCTCTACAAATTAATCTACAGTTTTAATGCAATTTCTATCAAAATTCCAGCCAAGTTCTTGTGCATATACAAAAGCTTTTTCTAATCATTATGAAATATACAGATCTTAGAATACCTAAAACAATCTGTACAAAGAATAATAAAATAAGAAATCCCTCCACTCTATATTAATGCTTATCACATAGCTATATTAATCAAGACAGGGCAATATTGGCAATGAAATAAACACATAAGTCAATAAAACAGAATAGAGAACCCAGAAATAGACTCAAATGTGCCCAATTAAATTTTATCAAAGGCACATACATACAAAAATATTCCATGGAGGAAGGATATCCTTTTTCACAAATCATTCTGGAGTATTTAGATGTCCATAGGCCAAAAGAATGAATGTAGACTTAAGTGTCATACTTTATACCAAAACTAACTCATAATTCATCAGGGACTTGGAAGTAAAACATTAAGCTATAAAACTTTTAGAAAAAAAAAAGTAGCATAATATTGTACTATGGGATTGGTAATGTGCACAGATGTAATACATATGACAACAGTAGCAAATATCCATGTAAGAAAGTAATCTATTTAAAATCCACAGACATTTTTTGTAGATTAGATTCCATATGTGAGATTATACAGTAATTGCCTTTTTGTGTCTGGTTTATTTAATTTAGCATAACATCCTCCAGATGCATCCATGTTGTTGCAAGTGACAAGTTTTCCTTCTTTTTATGGATGAATAATATTTAATTTTATTATATTCCAATAACATTCCACATTTTATTCATTCATCCATAGATGGCCACTTCATTTCTTCCCATATCTTAGCTATTGTAAATAATTCTGCAATGAACACAACAAAAAGGTATAGATATTTCATATACGTGTGTGTGTGTGTGTGTGCATGTGTGTATATATATATCATGGACTTCATAGAAGCAGAAATAGAATAGTTGTTTCCAGGGGCTATAGGGTAGGAGAAATGGGAGATGTTGGTCGATGGGTAAAAAGTTTCAGTTATAAGACGAATATATTTCCAGAATATACATTACTGTGATTACTTCGCCCGGCCCGTGATTATTGTTAATATTATTGCATGGTTCACTTGCAAAGAGAATAAATTTTAAATATACTCACATACATGCACACACACACAAATCATAACTAATTGTGATAGATGTGTTAATTTGAGTGTGATAATCATTTCAAAATATAGATATATATCATATCACATTATGTCTTGAACGTATTTCATTTTTATTTGTCAAGTATATCTCATTAAAGCTGAGAAAAAATCTACATAATATGCTTCCTCATAAAGCTCTCTCATAGTCTAAACTTGATATTTTATAACTGCTAGCACTATGTATTTGCCTTATGTTACTTTTTAAATATTACCTTATTGTACTGATAATTGTTCCTATTTTAGATCTTCCAATAAATTTTAATCTTCTTGGTAACAAGACCTGCACATTTTCACTCTAAAACAACCCTTTGTATAAGTGAATACCTGTATTTGTTCTAAAAAATAAACTATTTTCTTAAAAATTAAGTATGTTAATAAAAGATCATTTGAAATTACTGCACTTGTCATAAACATTGGTTATATCAATGATATCTGGAAAAAAATACCATTATTTCTACATTACTGCATCTATATTCTCTTTCATATTTTTAATCTACATCTTTAAAGTAGTACTTGTTCAAAGAATAGTGAATACTGTAATAAAATGAGCTTCAGTAACTAAATATTACAGGAAAGGAAACGGTTCAGGAATCCTCCCCAGGCAATGAGAAGAATTTTTCCACCATGGAATGTGTCCTGGTTGAAGTTGAGTGAGGTTATGGTTAGAAAATTAAGAAAGTTCCTTCAGAAAAGATTTCCCATTAGGGACACTTATTGTGAAAGAGTGGTTACTGAAAATATCCCCAAATGTGAAAGAGTCTGTGTGTGCATGTGTATGTATGTGTGTGTGTGTGTGTGTATATACACCTATATATACATCTATATATATTCTATTCCATAGGTATACATATAGGTGTATACCATATTCTATAGATGTATATAGGTATATATACACACACATATACACATCTTTAATTTTATTTATGTATTTAGATATTTTTACAATATACAGGCATGTTTTACAATATACAATATATATACCCTTTATAATATATTTCACAACTATTTTATCATATAGTTCATAATATATAGATTTCTTGTATAATATATGCATATGTGTGTTATAACATGTCCTGCTCTGCTATTAACCTCTTTCCTTTCAATTAGTCTTTACATTGCAGTTAGCACTGGTAGATTTGTGCTCCAAGTGCAGGATTTTGTAATTAGACGTTGCAAAGCTGCAACTGTTTCTGTTTACTATGACCACCTCCCTTCAGCTAAACTTTTGTATCCTTTGCTAAATAGCTTGTAAACTAATAATAGTTACTGAATAACTTGGAGGAACTATTAATAAATTCCCTTGAAGTGTCTACTTCTTTTCTGCTGTTGTTTTTAGAGTTTTAATAGTTTTTCAAAAAATTTTGTGGCAGTTGTATAGATACATATTGAACTATTGTTTTTTACCACAAGGAGAGCAAGTACTGTTCCTACTTCTCTTACTTAGAATATGCAAGTGACTGCTAAAATACTGGCTTATATAAGTGAGCTTTATGGATCAGATATATTCTATCTTTCTATACTTTCATATATGTTCTTAATTATTTGAATGGTTCATATTATTTCATAGCTTTCCTCTATAATATCATTTAAAATAAGCTTATATTAGTTAGATTGAAGTAATCCATTCCAAATAATATTAAAGCATGCATTTTATTGAGAAGCAGAAACTCCTACCCTTGTGGGTGGAAATGCACAGCACTCCTGGAGAACAATTTGACAATAAATAGTAAAATTTTATCATGTGCACCACATTGAAGTGAATAATTCTTCTATGTGGGATGAATTCAAAATATACAATTGTAAGTGTTCTCAATTTTAGCCTCAAGAACGTTTATTGCCCAGTTATATATTATGTCCTAATATTTATAGTGATGTAAATAATCAAAAACGTGCTTGAATATGGTACCTCTTTATAATGGAGTGTTGTGGAATAATTACAAGTAACATCACAGAAAAATCTTAAATGACAAGAAGAATATACCCAATACGCCATGTAAATGCAAAAGCAAACTTAATGTACCTGATGTATATAGAGAGCTAAAGTGGTAAATACTAAAAGCATGTTTTCCAAACACTGGCAGTGGTTATGTCTAAGGTGGCTGTTCAGTTTGCTTTTTTAGTTTTCCAAATTATCCCAGAGAATACACATAACTTTTAATTAAGAAAATAGCAGTACTTTTTTAAAAGAATAGATTTAAGAAGTAGGAACTGTATTGTGAAATATCCAAAATGACTAGTATACTATTTTTATTTATTGTTTTAAGTATACATACAGTGTCTACTTTGGGTTGGGCATCATACTAAGTTAACAATTGATAGTGCTAAGATAGTGCTAAATTCAGGAAGAGAATAAGTACAGCAATAACAATACAATTAAGTTGGTGTTATCAAATACGTTTGAATAGAATTCAAATAAAATGTAGTAAAACTTTGACTAATTTGAATGTTTCTTTTTATTACACTAATTAGTCTTGGATTTCATCATTTTATTGTTCATACATGACAATTTTTATAAGAACTTGTCACCAAGTATCTTTGAATGATTTAGCTTTTCCTAATTTAACCCTAAACATTTATAAGGCATTTCTTCATGCACAGTTGTAAAAGTGATATGCATTTCATAACTTTTCATCTACCTCCTGGTAATATTCAGGCATTGTTTTTAGTTCTCCTTTCTGGAGGATTAATTTAAACAAATTTTGGCACTAAGTTGCTATCTTTTTATACAGTTTTATGTACTTATAGGGACACATGACTTTCAGAAACTCCTAGGTTAAATAAGTACGCTTGTACATCTACAGTGCAGGGATGGTTTTAATATATTTATTTAAAATGTCCAACCTTGTTTTTATCTATCCTGGTTGTGCCATTTACCAAAATTCAAAAAAGAAAAAATCAAAGAGAATATTTATGTTAACCCATAAGAATCTAGAATAACACAATAAAGAGAAACAGTTTCAGTAATTTTAATTAAAGGGCTATAGAAACCACATTCTTAAATTATTTATTTTCTACACATTACTGAAATTTCGGTCAAGCAAAAATTTTTAAAAGGACGAAAGAAAAGCTTTTGAGAGAGGCATAACTATTGGGCATAGCTAGACAAGGGTGGAGAACTAATTATTTTTATCTTTTTTTTCCTGTATTTTGTTCCAGAGCAGGATATGCTTTTGGCCTGTGTATTTTCCACCTCCAGATACTACTGCATTTCAGGGCTTTATCCAAACAAGAGTAATACAGTGTAGCAGTAAGTCATCTACTTTCTATCTGTTAGAGTAAGGCTACCTTCTATTTTGATGTTTTTAAGCCTCTTGGGGAAGGGATCTAATTTTAGATTTACAGAAAATTGCAGAAATAGTAAAGAGAGTTTCCATGTATCTCTTGCATATTTTCACCAAATGTTAGCATCTTGCATAACCACTGTGTAATGATCAAGACCAGAAAATTGAAACCAGCATAATAGTATATACTAAAAGAACTTATTCAAATTTCACCTGTATTTTCTTTAATTACGATTATTTTATTTCTGTTCCAGAATCCCACTTAGAATCCCACATTGCATATACTTTTTTATTTTCTTCAGTCTCCTATAGTCTATAACATTTTCCCCTTTTATTCTTTGTCTTTTATGACCTTGACACTTTTGAAGAGCATTGATCAGTTGGGTTTTTCAATTGTTTCTTAGTTTGAGTGTGCTGTTTCCTCATGAATGAACTAAACTGTGTTTTCTTGGCAAGAGTACCATAGAAATGGCAGTGTTTCCTCAGTGCATTTGCATTCCAGAGATCATAATATTGATATATCTTATTACTGGTGGTGTTGCCCTGGATCACTTGTGCAAGGTAGTTTCTCCAGGTTTCACTACTATAAAGTTACTATCATTCCCTTTGTAATTAATGAATATATTGAGTACATGCTTTGAGAGTTTGTAATTCTATTTCTCCTTAAATTTTTACTCACTAATTTTAATGTCAGCCAGTGAATGCTGTCTTAATTAATTATTAAAGTGGTCCTCTTTCCAAATGGTGATCTTTCTATTTCCCTCTTATATTTAAAAAGAAGACAGAATCCTTCTGCTCTATTTATTTATTTGTGTTAGTATACATTCATAAATGCTCATTTTATTTGATGGTTATAATCTTTCTGAAAAGAATCAAATTCTGTAAAATATTTGAAGAGATGTTATCTGAGCCAAATATGAGTGACCATGACCTGTGACACAGCCCTCAGGAGGTCGTGAGAGCATGTGCCCACGGTGGTCCAGGTACAGCTGGGATTCATACATTTTAGGATGGCATGAGACATTAATCAAATATATTTAAGAAACACATTAGTTTGGTATAGAAAGGCAGGACAGTTTGAAGCTGGCAGGGGTGGCGAGGGGGTGGGTTCCAGACCACAGGTAAATTCAAACATTTTCTGGTTGACAATGGTTGAGTTTGTCTAAAAACCTGAGATCAATAGAAGGGTCTGGGTTGCCATAATAGGTTGTGAAGACCAAAGTTTTACTACGCAGATGAAGTTTTTTGCTGGCAGGCTTCAGGGAGATTAGGTTGTAAAATGAGTCCTATCAGACTTAAAGTCTTTGTTGTTAATGCCAAAAGGTATAATGAGGCATATCTGATGTCTTCTTCCTTTCAGGTTAAATGTTAAGAGCCCTGGCAGAAAAGGAAGTCCATTCAGATGGTTGGGGGCCTTAGAATTTTATTTTTGGTTTACAGTCCAATATTATAAATGTTTTATTGCTAAACTTATGCCAGCTTTAGCCATTTGGAAATCCTTTAGGCTACTTTGGCTTTTTGGTAAGATTTAATCTCTATCTATCTATCTATTTATTAAAAGTAATAAGTTTATAATGGTATGTTGGCTTTTAATTCAATACCATTTAGCTAATTTTAGCCAATCCTTTTTCTTTTTTGTAGCTTCTTTCTTCAACAGTTATTAGGATCTTAAGCTGAACCTACTGTTCCATTGAAACCTACCCAATAGTCCCATAGATAGTTTTTTTTGCAAAAACATAAAAATTGACCCTTCTGGTCTTAATGATTGAAACCTACATTTGTTTTATCTGAGTGCCTTCCTCAGGAAAGGAAACCCAGGTCTCTCAAAAAGTATCAAAGAACTGAAACTCACCAGATCATCGCATTCAGACAATGAGATTTCAGGTCCCTCATTCATGATGATTGCTTCTGCTGCGCGAGGTGTCAGAGCCCTGGCACAGGGAAGTGGTCGACTCACAGATTGGTAAAAGGAATTTTCTGACAACAGTATAGGTTTGAAAAAGGAAGGTTTATTAGAAAGGAATAATGGTGCAAAAGGGTGCAGTGGGGTGCCTCAGCAAGAGTACTGAGCACGCCTTGGTGGATTTTCCTTAGGAGCATTTATGGACCTTACGGCAGGAGTTTAGAATTGTAAAATTAGTTTCAGCATGTATAGAAATTTTAGTTACTTATCAAAGTTGAAAGAGGCCCGGAATGAGATGTTGGCTTAGATACCAGGGAAGTCTGATTACCTCTAAACTCCCCAGATAAGGAGTTTGGCCTCTGGATGGCCTTTTTTTTTTTTTTTTTTTTTTTGAGACTGAGTCTTGCTGTTGTAGGCCCCCTGGTTGGAGTGCAATGGCATGATCTTGGCTCACTGCAACCTCCACCTCCCAGGTTCCAGCAAATCTCCTGCCTTAGACTCCCGAGTAGCTGAGATGACAGACACCTGCCACTATCCCTGGCTAATTCTTATATTTTTAGTAAAGATGGGGTTCACCACGTTGGCCAGGCTGGTCTCGAACTCCTGACCTTAGGTGATTCACCCTCTTTGGCCTCCCAAAGTGTTGAGATTATAGGCGTGAGCCACCACGCCCAGCCCAGATGGCCTTTTTGATGGTCACCTGGTGGTCTTTGCTCCCTTCTAAATTGCTCAGATAAGAAGTTTTTGCATCTGGGACTTGTTCAATCACCAGATGGTTTTGCTCTCCTCAGCTTCCTTACCCCTCAAGTTTCTGTTTTCTCGGCCGTAGTTACATTTCTTCCCTGCTATATGAACCCTTAATTTTATTCGGTCAGGGAGAAGGGTTAGAGACTGAGCTCTTATATCCTCAGCTTCAGCACCGGATTAAAGTCTTCTTTCTTGGCAATACTCATCATCACAGTCATTGGCTTTCTGTTCCGCAAGCAGCAGGACCTGGACCAAACATCTGAGGTGGCCTGCCCCTCCACACCTGTGGGCATTTCTCGTTAGGTGGAACAAGAGACTTGAGAAAAGAAATGAGACACAGAGACAAAGTATAGACAAAGAAAAAGTGTGCCCAGGGGACTGGCACTCAACATACAGAGGACCCATGCCGGCACCGGTCTCTGAGTGCCCTTAGTATTTATTGATAATTATCTTTACCATCTTAAAGATAAGGGAGTGGCAGGACAATAGGATCATTGTAGGGAGAAAATTAACAGTAAGACATATGGATAAAGATCTCTGTGACATGAATAAGTTCAAAGGAAAATGCTGTGCCTTGATATGCATATACAAACATCTCCATAAACCTTTTAGCAGCATTGTTCCAGCGAGTCCCACCTTTTGCCCTAAGGCAGTTTTCTCCTTTCTCAGTAAACAAAGCATACAATCAGGTTTTACACCAAGATGTTCCATTGCCCAGGGATGGGCAGGAGACAGATGCTTTTCTTTGTCTTAACTGCCAACATCTGCCAAAACGCCTTCTTTCCTCTTGTACTGGTCCTCCTCAGCACAGACCCTTCACGGGTGTCAGGCTGGGGGATGATCAGGTCTTTCTCTTCCCACGAGGCCATATTTCAGACTATCACATGGGGAGAAATCTTGGACAATACCTAGTTTTCCTAGGCAGAGGTCCCTGTGACCTTTGGCCATGTACGTGTCCCTGGGTACTTGAGATTAAGAGAATAGTGATGACTTTTAACCAGCAAGCTGCCTTCAGGCACTTGTTTAACAAAGCACATCCTGCACAGCCCAAAATCCATTAAGCCTTGAGTCACCACAGCACATGTCTCTTGCAAGGACAAGGTTGGGGGTAGGGTCACAGATTAACAGCATCTCAAACACAGAACAAAATGGAACCTCTTATGTCTGCTTCTTTCTATATAGACACAGTAGCAGTCTGATCTTTCTTTCTTTTCCCCACATTTCCCCCTTTTCTTTTCAACAGAACCACCATTGTCATCATGACTCGTTCTCGATGGTCACTGTCTCTTTGGAACTGTTGGGTATACCTGCCTACTAACAGCAGACAGAACAAGCACACGAGGATTAATATGAAATTTACGACAGTAGTACTTTAGATGGTCTTAACCGAAGTGACAGGGTTAAGATTTGCGAGGCCATCAGCAACTCTTGCAATTGCCTCAGTTTCTGGTATCAACACAGAGATTACATACTTCACAAGGTAATAAAACATCACAAAGCAAGTGGAGCAGCATGAGATCACAGGATGGAGTTAAAATTAAAATTGCTCATGAAATTTTGGGCACGCATTGTCATTGATAACATCTTATCAGGAAACAGGGTTTGAGAGCAACCTGTCTGATCAAACCTGAGAGAACCTGTCTGATCAAAATGTATTAGGTGGGAATTTCCTCATCCTAATAAGCCTGGGAGCGCTATAGGAGACCTGGGCTTATTTCATCCCTTCGGCTTCAACCGTAAAAGGTGGCACACTTCCAAGGGGGTCGTTTATAAGCCTACCCTCAGAGCGTATTCTCTTTCTCAGGGATGTTCCTTGCTGAGGAAAAGAATTCAGCGATATTTCTCCTATTTGCATAAGAAAAGAGAGGAAATATGGCTCTGTTCCATCCAGCTCACCGGCTGCCAGTTCAAGGTTACCTCCCTTGTTCCCTGAACATCACTGTTATCCTGTTCTTTTTTCAAGATGCCCAGATTTCATATTGTTCAAACACACATGCTCTACAAACAATTTGTGCAGTTAACGCAATCATCACTGGGTCCTGAGGTGACATATATCCTCCTCAGCTTACAAAGATGATGGAATTAAGAAATTAAAGACAGACATAAGAAATTATAAAAGTATTAATTTGGGAAAACTAATAAATGTCCATGAACTCTTCATATTTTATGTTTTTCTGCCATGGCTTCAGCCAGNCACATAATTCCAAAATTTACTGCAGTAGAGTTCCCAATAGACTTAATCCAAGTCATGGGGTTTAATCCATAAAGATTTTTTGCCACTTGATCTAACGCCTCAGCTCCAGGCACAATATTTAAGTGACTTTGAGAGGCTTCAAAAATTTGTTCTTTTAATTAATGTCTAAAGTGAGATTATCTTCTCTTCCCTGTAAATGGCGTCTAACCATGTCCCAGTGATGTTTAGACTCATTATAAACTTGGGGTGTAATACAAAAATCTGACGTATTCCAGTCACACTGTAACTGGAAACGATGTTCCAAGCTCATGAGTCTATCTCCCATCCAAATGACAGTTTGTCTAAGATCATTAATTTGATTTGCCAATTTTTGATCGATACCAGATTGTGAATTCCACAACCTTGTGGAATTCTTTTGCCAATTGTCAACAAAGCTTACTGTCTGAACAGAAGAGTGCAACGCAACTCCTGCCACAGCGGCTGTAGATGTGACTGCAATTAATCCCATAATCACTGCAATTAAAGTAAAAATGAATCTTTTGGATCTATTTAAAATGCCTTTTAATACTTCAGTCAAAATATGGATGGATGGCGAGGCCTCCCATGGTCGATCCATGGACACAGGGATCCACACGCCTTCTCTTGCTCTCACTAGCAGAATACGGTGCTGCCAATCAAAAGTCGAATCAATGCAAGTAAACAATCTGCAATTTTCACACGTTATAGTTTGGGAGTCTGGTTTAATAACTATATTTCCTATGACTAACATATAAGGGGGCTTTACACAACTTTGTAAAGGAACTGTTAGACTGGAATTTAGGTTGATAGAGTAAAATGGCTTATAATCTCTTGTTTCTATAGTTTGATTTCCAGACCAAATTCTAAGGCGGTATGAAGCTACAGTAAGCCTCCATAATTCTGGATGTTCAGGACCAAAAACAGGACTTATTATTTTTGGTCTTGGAGTAGAGATTCCCTTTTCTCCCCATATCCAAGGGTAGAAAGACTGTAATTTTTTGTGCTTATGTTCGTCTAAACTTTCTGTTAAGTCACTATCAACAGTTGGACTCACTAGTGCACTGGGACAGAATTGAGTTTGTCCTGTGCAATTGTGGTAGAATTGACCTCGAGGTGCCCAATCTGTAACAGTTTGAATGTATTGTTTTGTAATATCACCTCACTATCGGCCACACATTCTTCCCAAACTAAATCTTTTGATTCTTCGGAAATCTCCTTGGGGCAAGGTTTCCTTTTTGGCCTAAATTTTAATGATCTTAGATAAGAAAAGTGTTGTAAATAGTTTACCTGTGGTTTGAGTGACATTCCACTTACTATGTGATAAGTAAATTTACTGGTGGGACTGACAGTAGGTACTTCTACCAACCAATTTTGGATAGCAGGCATTAAACATCCTGGTGCTCTCCCTAGGCAAATAGGAGGATAACGATACCCAATGGAAATATTTATCATCATTCCTTCTTCCTCCAGTTTGGCAGGGCAACGATCAATAGGGTAACACTATTATACTGTCTGCTTATTCCATGAACATGCTGTTTTAATTACAGAGGCTTTATAGTGTGTTTTAATGGCTGGTAGGGCTTAGTCAATCTTTGTAGTTTATCTTTTTCAGTAATATCTTGGCAATTCTTGCATGTTTTTTCCCCTCCATATAAACTTCTATGTCAACTTAGTTCTAACAATATAAAATAGTTTATTCTATTTTATTGAAATTTCATAGAATTTATAAATTAACTTGAAACTGAAATCTCTGTGATATGTCACTTTACATATGAACCTACCTAAGATCTTTTGATTTCTTCAAATATATTTTTATGTCTTTAGGATCTGTAGTATTTTTAAATTTCTCAAAGAGAGGTTTGACGCATTTTCTTGTTAACTTTATTCCTAAGTATTTAGTGTTCTTTGTTGCTATAAATAGGATTCTATGTATTACTATGTTCTGAGGACTAAGATCTGATTTTTTATCTTGCCCAAATTTCTATCTAAGGGGTCTGGAGAGTCGTGCCCTACTTTTTCATCAGATGGGTTTTATTTAACCCTGTATATTGTGACTTACTTTCCAGTCTCTCTCTGGCATAACAAGGAATAAAATCGAAATGTTTTACTCCAAAATATATTTCCTTGACATATCTTGAAATTGCCCTGCAAAGTCTCTTGTGGCAAAAATGCACATTCTCTAGAGAATCCTCATTCCCCTTTGTTTTCCTTCCTTCCTTTCCAGATCCAGGAGATAATCAGCTAAAAGCCAGGCACCCTTTTAAGTCTGATATAAAACATTTTAAAACTTGCTCTCTCTGAAGTCTGCTGAGAGCTTCCTCGGCACAATAAAACTTGGTCTCCACAATCCTTTATCTTTACCTGAACATTCCCTTTCTATTGATTCCAGGTCTTCAGAGAAACTCAACCAATTGTTGACCAGAAAATGTTTATATTTACGTATAGCCCAGAAGCCCCGGCTTTGAGTTGTCCAACCTTTCTGAACCAGACCAATGTATTTCTTAAATGTATTTGCTTGACGACTTGTGGGAAAGACAGTTTCTGGGGTGCCAGATGAGTTGGTCTCCCCTGTGTGAGACACCCATGGGAGCCATGGGTGGCCTCTGAGGAGAAAAGTCTCTTTATTGCCTTCATGTCTTTATGCCCCAAGAGCATAACCGCTCAGTGGCATGCCACAGGTAGATCAGGGAGATAACACTCCCTTGAAGCAGTGGAGTATAATCAAACATCTTGGCTCCTCCTGAAACCCACTCCCACCCGTTTCAGCTCCGATAAGTTAAAGATCTTAAGTAGTTTAGACACATGTCTTTGCTCAAGGAAATTCACAGAAACCGTCACTGCTATACATCTTATCGAATGACTCACGAGTTCTCCTTCACTGATTAATCCTTTTCCTCATCCCTTCCTACCCCTTCCATCTGTCCTAAGAACAAGGAGCTTGTAAACCAATAAATTGGGTGGAACCTGAGAGCTCTGGACTGTGAACAAGTCTGCGATGCTCCAGTCCCCTGGACCCGCCTTTTAAACACTTATTCTGTTTCTAACTCCTTTGTCTGCACCGTACTCGGGTACCCGCCGGGTGGTGGGGGGCAGGTTTCCCCAGCAATGACTCATGTCTTCCTAAAATATATAAAACCAAGCTGATTTCATTGTTCAGTTCCACTTGGACACAGTGCGGGGAACACCACACACCAGGGCCTGTCGTGGGGTGAGGGAGTGGGGGAGGGATAGCATTAGAGATA
Organism: Rhinopithecus bieti; assembly: GCF_001698545.2. Classification (NCBI taxonomy): domain Eukaryota; kingdom Metazoa; phylum Chordata; class Mammalia; order Primates; family Cercopithecidae; genus Rhinopithecus; species Rhinopithecus bieti. The sequence goes on along the minus strand of NW_016806911.1, from coordinate 954,629 downwards.
TACCTAACGTAAATGATGAGTTAATGGGTGCAGCTCACCAACATGGTACATGTATACATATGTAACAAAACTGCACGTCGTGCACATGTACCCTAGAACTTAAAAAAAAAAGTCATAAGAAATAGAAAGCTGCAACCGTGGCAGAAATTCAAAATATATTTTGAGAAAATACACCTTCCACATTTTCTGTTTTCTATAAAATAGATCATCAATTCAAAAAAATAAAACCAAGCTGTACCCCAACCACCTTGGTCACATTTCCACAGGACCTCCTGAAGGTTGTGTCACGGGGCCATGGTCACTCATATTTGGCTCACAATAAATCTCTTCAAACTTCAGAGTTTGACTCTTTTCATCAACAGTTCTGTTTATTTATTTGTATGTATGAAGGCTGTTAATTTTTGTATGCTAATTTCATATCATGCTTCACTGAATACTTTCATTGTTTGAGTTAGTTATATTAATGGTTTTCTAGGATTTTCCAGGTATACTACTGATGCAGCCTCATTGTCTGGGGACACACCTGAGGTTTGTCTCACAGCCAAGGAGATCGAGGACACAGACACACAAACAGTGAGGTTAAGAGCAGAAATTTAATAGGCAAAAGGAAGAGAATAGCTATTTCCTACAGAGAGGGGTCCCGGAAAAATGGGTTGCCGATCTGCAGCAAAACGTAGGGGGTTTTATAGATGAGTTGATGGCAAGGTTGTGTCTGATCTACATAGGGCATGAAAAACTGCTTAGGACCAGGTGAGCCATTTGCATAGGGCGTGAATCTCTGGCAGCCCCCACCCCAGTCTTTTATTATGCAGGCGGGATTTCAACCTGAGCTGCTCCATGTTGCCGGTTTCTTTCTTACCGTAAACATGCAAACAAAAAGGGAAGATGGGTCCAGACACAGTGTCTCACACCTGTAATCCCAGCACTCTGGGAGGCCAAGGCAGGCGGGTCACTTGAGGTCAGGAGTTCGACACCAGCCTGGTCAACATGGTGAAACCCTGTCTCTACTAAAAATACAAAACTTAGCCAGGCATGGTGGCACACACCTGTAATCCCAACTACTTGGGAGCCTGAGGCAGGAAAATCACTTGAACCTGGGAGGTGCAGGTTGCAATGAGCCGAGATTGCACCACCACACTCCAACCAGAGCGACAGAGTGAGACTCCATCTCAAAAAAAAAAAAAAAAAAGTAAGATGAAATTTCCATGGTGGACATGATGCCGGGCACTCAAGTAGTCCTTTTCTATTGGCACAGTTGCCAGCATTTGCCCGTGCAAGCTTCCAGCTTTTTTATTTATCTTTGCAGCTCGATTTTTCAGGCTGCTCTTTGTTAGAAAAAAAAAATAACAATTTCTTGGACTGCTTTGTTCAGAGGGAAGCTCTTCTGAGGACTCTTTTGCCCTCACTACCTGCCTAAATAATTTCTTTCTACCTCCTTTATCACTATCATATCCTCTGCAATTAGAAATAAGTTTGTTTCCTCTTTACCCATTCTTATGCATCTAATTGATTTCTGTGTTTGAGTTGCACTGGCAAATACCTTTAGCACAATATTGAATAGTAGCAGAAATAGTGGACATCCTGGCTGTATTCCTAATTTTATCAAAAATACCTCTAGTGTTTCCTCATGAAATAAGACAATGGCTTTAGGACAAAAGTAAATGTATTTTTATCATGTTAAGAATGTAACTTTTAATTCCTGTTTAATGAATGTTTTTTATTAAGAATGGGTGTTGAATTTGGTTATAGGCTTTTTCGGCATGTAGAAAAATAATCATATTTTCCCTTAGGTATATTCATAATGTGTGTGTTGTTATTGGATTTTCTAAAACCAAGGTAACATTGCATTCCTTTTATAAATCTCACTTGGTTATCAGGTATTCATTTCTTAATGTGGTGTCAGATTCTGTTCCTAATATTTTCTTTAGAATTTCTCTGTCAATATTTATTAGTGAAATTCGTCTGAAGTTTTCTTCTTCAAATTGTATTTATCCTTGAATCTCAAGAATGATTAGAAGGATTTCGTTCCTTTTCAATAGCCTGCAATGAACAATAAAGCATTAGGACTATCTAGTCTTTGAAGAATTGATAGAATTACACTCTCAAATATCTGGACCTAGTTCAATTTGGAGAAGGGTAGTTCTTAGTATCTTTGCATATGCTATGAGAATTTGTATGTTTAAGCTTTTTAACTCCAATAGGGTCAATTTGGGTAACCTGAATTTCCTGCAGAAATTATCGATTTTACTTAGGTTCTCAGATATATTTGCATGAAAGTCTACATATTAATCTCTTTATGATTTCTTCTTTTAATTATTATTTCCTCTTGTTATCTTTTACTGTGTATATTTTGTTTCTGCTTTGTCTTCCTGATAAAGTTAGCTATTAGCTTATAGAGTACATTTTCTTAACTGATTTATAATAATTTTCTTAACTAAACCTGGGATTGAATTTATTAGATCTTTTATTTTAAATTCTTTACTGGAATTATTCCCTTTGAAAATCAGCAGAAGACCAGGATGCCCTCTCTCACCACTCCTTTTCAACATAGTATTGAATAGGAGTGCAATCAGGCAAGAGAAAGAAATAAAGTGTATTCAAAAGGGAAGAGAAGAAGTCAAGTTGTCTCTGTTTGCAGATGACATGATAGTGTATTTAGAAAACCCCATCATCTCAGCCCCAAAACTCCTTAATCTGATAAGCAACTTCAGCAAAGTCTCAGGATACAAAATCAATGTGAAAGGGATGTGAAGGATCTTTTCAAGGGGAACTACAAACCAACGCTCATGGAAATAACAAAGGACACAACAAATGGAAAAACATCCCATGCTCATGAATAAGAAAATCAGTATCTTAAAATGGCCATACTGCCCAAAGTAATTTATAGATTCAATGCTACTTCCATTAAACTACCATTCACTTTCTTCACAGAATTAGAAAAAATTACTTTAAATTTCATGTGGAACCAAAAAAGATGCTGTAGAGCCAAGACAATCCTAAGCAAAAGAAACAAAGCTGGAACCATCACACTACCTGACTTCAAACTATACTACAAGGCTACAGTAACCAAAACAGCATGGTACTGGTATGAAAACAGATATATAGACCAATGGAACAGAACAGAGGCCTCATAAATAATGCCACACATCCATAACCACCTAATCTTTGACAAACCTGACAAAAACAAGCAATGGAGAAAGGATTCCCTATTTAATAAATGGTGTTGGGAAAACTGCATAGCCATATGCAGAAAACTGAAACTGGACCCCTTTCCTTACACCTTATACGAAAAACCGAAACTGGACCCCTTCCTTACACCTTATACAAAAATTAACTCAAGATGGATTAGAGACTTAAATGTAAGATCTAAAACCAAAAAAAAAATCCGTAGAGGAAAACCTAGGCAAAACCACTCAGGACATAGGCATAGGCAAAGACTCCATGACTAAAACACCAAAAGCAATGCCAACAAAAGCCAAAATTGACAAATGGGATCTAATTAAACTAAAGAACTTCTGCACAGCAAAAGAAACTATCATCAGAGTGAACAGGCAACCTACAATCTGACAAAGGGCTAATATCCAGAATCTAAAAGGAACTTACATGAATTTACAAGAAAAAAACCTCATCAAAAAGTGAGTGAAGGATATGAACACACTTTTTTTTTTTTTTTTTTTTTTTTTTTTT
>NW_016806911.1:943900-950829 GCF_001698545.2 Rhinopithecus bieti | reverse complement strand
TTTTTTTTTGAGACGGAGTCTGGCTCTGTCGCCCAGGCTGGAGTGCGGTGGCCGGATCTCAGCTCACTGCAAGCTCCGCCTCCCAGGTTTACGCCATTCTCCTGCCTCCGCCTCCCAAGTAGCTGGGACTACAGGCGCCCGCCTCGTCGCCTGGCTAGTTTTTTGTATTCTTTAGTAGAGACGGGGTTTCACGGTGTTAGCCAGGATGGTCTCGATCTCCTGACCTTGTGATCTGCCCGTCTCGGCCTCCCAAAGTGCTGGGATTACAGGCTTGAGCCACTGCGCCCGGCCTACACTTCTTAAAAGAAGACATTTATGCAGCCAACAAACATATGAAAACAAGCTCATCATCATTCGTCATTAGAGAAATGCAAATCAAAACCACAACGAGATACCATCTCACTCCAGTTAGAATGGTGATCATTAAAAATTCAGGAAAAAAGAGATGCTGGAGAGGATGTGGAGAAATCAGAATGCTTTTACACTGTTGGTGGGAATGCAAATTAGTTCAACCATTGTGGAAGACAGTGTGGCGATTCTTCAAAGATCTAGAACCAGAAATACCATTTGACCCAGCAATCCCATTAAGGGGTATATACCCAAAGGATATTAAATCATCCTACTATAAAGACACATGCACACATATGTTTATTGCAGCACTATTCATAATAGCAAAGACTTGGAACCAACTCAAATGCCCATCAATGATAGACTGGATAAAGAAAATGTGGCACATATACAACATGGAATACTATGTAGCCATAAGAAAGGATGAGTTCATGTCCTTTGCAGGGACATGGATGAATCTGGAAACCATCATTTTGGCAAACTAACAGAGGAACAGAAAACCAAACACTGCATATTCTCACTCATAAGTGAAAGTTGAATAATGAGAACACATGACCACAGGGAGGGGAACATCACACACTGGGGCCTGTCGGGGGATGGGGAGCTAGGGGGAAATATCAAATGCAGATGATAAATTGATGAGTGCAGCAAACCACCATGGCACGTGTATACCTATGTAACCAACCTGCACATTCTGCACATGTGTCCCAGAACTTAAAGTATAATAAAAATAAATAAATAAATAAATAAAATTATCTGTCGTTTTAATATCTGCTTCTTTATTATTTCTTTTTTTGTGCTCTCTTTGACTTAATTTATTGTTACGTTCTGGTGTTCAGAACTAAGAATATAATTATTTAAATTTTATTCTTTTTTATCAATATAAATGTTTAGTTCAATAAATTTTATTATCATGAATGCTTTTCATAGATTCAGTTATGTAATATTTTATTTTCTTATTTTATGTGTGTAATTTCAGTTTGTATTCCCTTTTTCAAGTAGAAGTTGATTTAAAGTAGTTTGGAATTTATTTTCTTATTTCAAAATGAATAGATCTTTTTGTACTATTGTTGCTATTATTATTTAATTCTAGTTTGCATTGTTACCAGAAATTGTTGTTGTAAATATTTATTTTTACCTTATGAAACATTTTTTTTGAAATCTAATATATGAACAATAACAAATTTTTGACCACACACTGTGACTCATGCCTGTAATCCCAGCACTTTGGGAAGCTGAAGCAGGAGTATCACTTGAGGCCAGAAGTTCCAGAGCAGCCTGGGCAACACAGCAAGACCCCATCTCTATAAAATATGTTTCACAAAATAGGCAGGCATGGTAGTGTACACATGTAGTCCCAATCACTTGGGATCCTGAAGAGGGAGGATAGCTTAAGAACAGGAATTCACAGTTAGTGAGCTACGATTGTGCCAATGCACTCTAGCCTGGATGACAGAGTGACACTCTTTCTCTAAGAAAATTAAAAAAAAAAATTCAAAATTGGTTGACATTTTTTTCAGTGACTTAAAAAAATGCTTGCTTGGGTGTTTTGAAAAGCATGCTAGTGTAAATTTTTTTGCCATTGTTAGTTATTTGGTCTTCTTGCCTCAAATTCTTAGGATCTTATTCTCATCTTTGAAATCTAATAGTTTTACTATGATATTTTTTGGAGCTCATCACTCTTGGTGTCAACATACAATAATGAAGTCAGAATCTAATTTTTAAAGTTTATTAATGTGCAAACTGCAAAGATGGACCACCCAGACACGTCAGATCTAAAGGAATGGAGTCAGAGTTCCAGTTATGATTTCGTTTATATAGGCAGAGATAAGGAATTTTTCGCAGTAGTACAGTATTATTCATACAAGGTTAACACTTAATTATAGTAACTTGATTGGTTACAGGCAGTGTTTCTTTCTGGAAAGGGTACATTTAGCAATTTTTCTTAGTCATAGGTTTTCTGTCATCTGATCTAAGCAAAGCAGGACAACAAAGGGGAATTAACATACATAAAAGGGCCATTGATTAAAAGGCAGGTTATTGTCCCTGACATCATTTGCTTCTCTCTAGTTATTGCCCAAAACAAGAAAAATGAGAAAGTTAGTTAATCTATACTCTAAGAGCAGAACTTGTAACCAAATATGACTGAGATTACAGTTACTACTTTCTCAAGGCTTAAAGTGTTTTAGGAGCCTACAACAGCTTTTAAATTGTATTTATTCTCACACTTGTAATTTTTCCAAATATCCACTGAGCCCTTTCAATTTGTACATGTTAATATTTTTCTATTTCTGGTATATGTTCTTAGAATATAGTTTTAAATATTAGCTCTCTTCCATTGTTCTCTTTTTCTTTATCAAAAAATTCCGTAAGACAGATATTATCTCTTCTTTGACTTCTTTTTCAATATTTTCTCTGCTGATCCTTTTTTCTTCTTTCTTTATGTCATCTTTTATTCTTGGTTTGCTTAATTGTCTTCTATGCCCATTATTAAGTTTTATCTGTTAGATTCTCCCCCGGGAAGCTTGTAAGTTATTCTTTCAATTCTGAGATTATTTTGTCTTTTTTCATTGTTTTTATTCCTGAGTTCAGCTCTTTTATATTTTTTCCTGGTGTGTGTGTTTGTTTGTTTGTGTGTGTGTGTGCGTGTGTGTGTATGTGTATGTGCGCGTGTTGGAATTTCTGTTTGAAAGTCATTTTCCATATTCTAATATATTTTTTAGTATATTTAATTGCTTAAAATGTAGATTACACTTTTCTTCTGTTTTATGATTATTTTTTCTTATTTTAACTTATTTTTCCTGCTTTTCTGCAACAGTTCTCTGCAGGACTTTGGTTTTGTTAATTTTTAATATAATGAACTGTTTTAAATAATTGCTGACACTCTTCTGTCAGTCTAGCAAAGTCCATGTACTTTAGCAGGGTTTATTTGCTTTTTTTTGTATAGTAAGAAGCAAGCTGCGGATCCTCTAATCTGTGGTCTTAATATGTCTTCCAGTGGCCTAAATCTCCCTATTCTTTTCTTCATCATCCACTGGCCAACGACACTCCTTCCTTCCTCTTGGTTTTTGATACCTCCAGACTACACGGATTGAGGCTATCCCCTAAATTGTGCTTATCTTTTAAATCAGCTTTATTGTGATTAAATCTAATATACCTGGTTACTATTTTTAGGATTTTCTTATTTAGGGCATCATCTATCTTTCCGGTGTGTGTTGCATCTCACACTCAGGCCTCTTCCCTAATGTTCCAATTTTCTGTCCTCAGTTTTTCTTATTCTGAGACTAAGCTTTTTGACTGGTAACAGCTGTTGAAAGCACCTGAGAATTTGGCACTTGTATTTATTGTTTCTTTTTTTCTTTTCTTCATAATTTTTGTTTGTTTGTTTTAGTTTTGACATGCTCTGTTTTCAGATAATGTCAAGGGTGTGGTAGCACATGAAATTTTGCCATGTTTTTATCTCATATTGTGTCCAGAATTGGTTCCTTCCGGTGGGTTCTTGGTCTCGCTGACTTCAAGAATGAAGCCTTGGACCCTCGCAGTGAGTGTTACAGTTCTGAAAGATGGTGTGTCCGGAGTTTGTTCCTTCAAATGTTCAGATGTGTCTGGAGCTGTTGGTTCCTTCTGGTGGGTTCGTGGTCTCGCCGACTTCAGGAGTGAAGCCGCAGACCCTCGCTGTGAGTGTTACAGCTCATAAAGGCAGTGCGGACCCAAAGAGTGAGCAGCAGCAAGATGTACTATGAAGAGCAAAAGAACAAAGCTTCCACAGCGTGAAAGGGGACCCGAGTGGGTTGTCGCTGCTGGCTTGGGTGGCCGGCTTTTATTCGATTATTTGGCCTCGCCCAGGTCCTGCTGATTATTTGGCCTCGCCCAGGTCCTGCTGATTGGTCCATTGTCCAGAGCGCTGACTGGTGTGCTTACAATCCTTTAGCTAGACAGAAAAGTTCTCCAAGTCCCCACGCGACCCAGAAGCCCAACCGGCTTCACCTCTCAATATAAGAGAGGGTTTTTGTTTGTTTGTTTGTTTTTTCTTACATTCTCTTAAAATCACTCAAAAAATTAAATGTTTAATTGTTCTTCACTCAACAACTTTCACTAGAAGATCAGAGTTTAAATAATAATTGAGAATTAAAATATTTGGCTGGGCATGGTGGCTCATGTCTGCAATCCCAGCATTTTGAGAGGCCGAGGTAGGTGGATCACAAGGTCGAGAGTTCAAGACCAGTCTGTTCAAGATGGTGAAACCCCGTCTCTACTAAAACTACAAAAATTGGCTGTGTGTGGTGGTGGGCACCTGTAATCCCAGCTACTCAGGAGGCTGAGGCAGAGAATTGCTTGAACCTGGGAGGCAGAGATTGAAGTGAGCTGAGATTGCACGTTGCACTCCAGCCTGGGGAACAGAGCGAGACTCCGTCTCAAAAAAAAAAAAAAAAAAAAAAAAAAAAAAAAAAAAGGGTTCTTCTCTGAAATTTCAATACTGGGCAGTACAAAGCTATCTCTCCTGTATATAAAAGCAAACCATCTCAAAATGCTGTTTACTTATATATTCAAGTCAAGATAGAATGAAATTCTTTAGAAAGTGTCTCACTCACAGGCTGAGCTGATACTGCTCTACCTTTTTTTGATCCCTCACAGGTGATATAAACAAAGGTGCCAAAATGATTTTAAAAATTGTAATTTCGTGCTATGAAATAATAAAACATTTTATAGACACTTTGCATTTCTTGTCAAGAAGATACTTAAGGGAAAATAGTAGATTATGCAGTTTTTCTTTAAAGCGTTTCCCAGGAAACAAATCATGAGGTAAAATTTGAAACTAACACTTTATTAGAACGTACAATCCTGGGAAGACAGACTGAGGGAAAAACAAAAGTAGTGGAAGCTTGGGGAAAGTGAAGAAGGAAAACAGAAGGAGAGGCATTACGGATGCATCTTCTTTTTCAGATGAATGACATGGTCTGCTCACTAGTAACATTCTCATTTTCATGCTGAGTCACATCAGCAAAGGCCATTATGACCTTGGGAAAGACTTCTAACCCAGCACAAAAGCAAGTAGCATGGACCATAGATCAGGTAAGGCTGAGTTCATCTGGGGTAATGCAAAACGGAGATCTGTTTATAGAGCCAAATGAAAGACCTATATATACCAATATTTATATGTTAACCTGTAATTTAATAAAAGATGTAATGTGTAGAAGTGGCTCTTTTAACATTCTGTTGCTTTGGACTTTGTTATGTGTAATTGATTTTGTTTTTCAGTTACGTGTAAAATGCAACTCTTCCTTAATCAGGCATGAGAAAATGCAATGAAACAATAATTGCATGTCTTTCCCAGTAATATTCTAGTTAAAAAACACAGATAATAAAATAGTGCTATTTTGCTTTTATATACCAAGTTTAAGATTTTTTAAAAAATATTTTATTACAATTTAACATGTATGTTAATTATTTTATTTCAAGGCATATGAAAGTAATAACCTCATTATTATTTTAATGATAATTTTCTTTTGGAAGACTGAACAAGATGATGAGCAGATTATTATTTTCTTTTGAGGAGCTACTGAGCAATTTTACTTAGCATCTTCTTCAATAGGAAACATATTAACTTGATGCACACAATAATTTTGGAGCTGTTTTATTCTCTCATATTTTTATATTCATTTATAGGCTTTGCATAGACTGACCTTTTCCCCTACATAACACAGAGTGTTCTCAAGTTAAAATTGAGCTCTGGTGTAATAAAATTAATTCTAATACCATACTTTATAATCTGTATGATTCCATTCACACAGTACTCGAGATGTAATGGAAACTGAAAGTATTCTTTTCCACAAGCCCTCAATATTATGACTGAAAAATATTTTAGTCTTAAGTGGCACTGATTAGTGAAGAAATCAAGATGGTATTATTATTTATTCTGAAGGTGAAGTAGAGCCAAACTCCTTGTAAATAGGTTTATACTAAAAATTAGAGCAAAACATTTAAAATGAATATGTTTCAACTGAAATAATCACAGTGTAATACTCAGTACCATAGAAACCAATAAACTTAGAAGAAAATGAAGTTCAGGAGACTTTTAAAAAATAGAAATAGGAAAGAAAGTCTAAGACTAAATAGTCTAAGAAATCTGAATGGAATATATAGTAATAATGGTCATGAGAATAATTATTAGAACTACCTTTGTGTTTATTTTTTTCCAACATGAGAATATACTTTGCAAAAATAAGGAACAAAGTAAGTACTCATAGTCTGTGTGAATTTTCACAAATAAGTAAGTAAAAAACTTAGATTACCTATTCAAGTTCCCTTAGTTTCTTCCTCTTCCTTTCAGTAGAAGTGACAAAATAAATATAAAAGTGGTTACAATCTGCATCTGTACTTTAAAGATACAGCCAACTTCTTCCTTCCCTCCTTCCTTCTTTCCCTCCCTTCCTACTTCCCTCCCTTCCTTCCTTCCTTCCTTCCTTCCTTCCTTCCTTCCTTCCTTCCTTCCTTCCTTCCTTCCGTCTGTTGTCCATCTGTCCGTCCGTCCATCCATCCTTCCTTCCTTCCTTCCTTCCTTCCTTCCTTCCTTCCTTCCT
>NW_016806911.1:905969-942905 GCF_001698545.2 Rhinopithecus bieti | reverse complement strand
TTCCTTCCTTCCTTCCTTCCTTCCCCCCCTCCTTCCTTCCTTCTTTCTTTCTTTCTTTCTTTCTTTCTTTCTTTCTTTCTTTCTTTCTTTCTTTCTTTCTTTCTTTCTCTTTTTTCATTCTTTTCCTGCCTGCCTTCTTTGTCTTTTCTTTTCTTTTTTCTTTTTGAGACAGGGTTCATTCTGTTGCCTAGGTGGAGTGCACTGGTACAATCATAGCTCACTGCATCTTTGAACTCCTTGGCTCAAGTGATACTCCCGCTTCAGCTTCCCAAGTAGCTGGGACAACAGGCATGTTCCACAATGTCCAGGTAATTTTTTTGTTTTTAGTAGAGGCTGAGCCTTGCTCTGTTGTACAGAGTTGTCTGAAATCCCCAGGCTCCATGATCCTCCCACCTTAGCCTCCCAAAGCCCTGGAATTACAGGTGTAAGCCACTGCTCCCAGCCAGCCAAGCTTCTTTATGGTAATGTCTTACCATTTTCAGATTTCCTTCATGTCATCTGTAACAGCTAAAATTCTAAGAGATTGCTATCTTTGCTGCTAAATTTAGTTTGTCAACAAAGTAAATGCATAGTGTGCTCACACAAATTTACTCCAGAAAAATTAGTCTTTTATGGCTTGGACAAAAATTCTTTAATTGATGTTCTGCAAGGTTGTTCTCATTAGCTTGATGTCTTGTGTTAGAATAAAATTTTACTATCCAATGTAGGCATTGTAGAATTTTCAGCAGCAATACTGTTTGGAGTACCCTCTCCTTTTTAATCTTCTAGTTCCCAGGATTGGTGTTACGAATTTAAGATCTGAAGGCTTCACTTTACATTTAAATCTCTGAATTATGTAAGTAAAATATTCTCTAATGATGACTTATGAAGAGTGAGTCTTAGCAACATCTTTCCTGCCTATTGTGCCTTCAACAATGTGATGGTTGATATTAAGTGTCAACTTGATTGGCTTGAAGGGTGCAAAGTTTCGTTCCTGGGTGTGTCTGTGGGGGTGTTGCCAAAGAAGATTAACTTTGAGTCAGTGGACTAGGAAAGGCAGACCCACCTTCACTCTGGGTGGGCACCATCTAAGCAGGTGCCAGTGCTGCTAGGAGAAAGCAGATGGAAGAAAATGGAAGGACTAGCCTTTCTGAGTCTTCCAGCCTTCATCTTTCTCCCCTACTGGATGCTTCCTGCCCTCGAACATCAGACTTAAATTCTTCAGCTTTGGGACTCTTGGACTTACACCACTGGTTTACCAGGGGCCCTTAGACCTTTGGCCATAGACTAAAGGTTACACTGTTGACCTCCCTACTTTTGAGGTTTTGGGACTCAGACTGATCCACCACGGGCTTCCTTGCTCCTCAGCTCGCAGACGGCCTATTGTGGGACTTACCTTATGATTGTGTGAGTTAATTCTCTTTAATAAACTCCCTTTCATATATACATATATCCTACTAGTTCTGTACCTCTAGAGAACCCTGACTAATACAAACAGGAACCTTTATAAGTACTATTCTTACTTCCTCTTAGACATGGAAGCTTTTTTTTTTTCCTGTATCACAATAAGTATTTTTTTTCAAGCCCTCAAATGACCCTCAGTATCCCTCTACTCCTGATCTTCCATTCATTTTTTTCCCCAAAATTTTGGCTCTGATTTCAAAAGCATTGTTAATATTAATAGAAAAAAAATAGTGACCTAAGGAGTGAATTCTTTAATCATGATTGCTTTCCTCTTCCATTTGAAATACTGCTATCTTTGAAACACCTCCACATTGTTCTCCAAGTACCATTCAAAAGCCTCTGCTCTTGTTTGTGCATATACTGCTAAGCACATCTCCCTTAACCCCCCTGAAGATTCTCATTGAAAATAGCACAGAAATATACAAATCAAAGAAAAGAAACAATCAAACGAACAAATCACTGTAGGAGCAGTTGGAAAGTGAACACTCATCATATGAAATAATAATTTTACTGGAAATCTTATTTAAAGAAACTTATAAAGCTACTTCATAAAATTATTTCTATTTTCAGATGCCTTTGCTCTGCCTCTAGTAAACAGTTTCATCGGTGGAGATGAAAAGATGAGGGATTGGGAAATGAAAGAAAACCTAAACCTCCTAACTTTTCCTGAGATACAACTTGCTCTGCCTAGCCCTGCCTTAGAAACGATTCCTGATATTCAGGTTTTATTTTCAAATTCTGTCCTCATACAAATGCCAGTTTTTTTTGTTTTTTGTTTTTTGTTTTGTTTGTTTGTTTGTTTGTTTGTAATCTGAAGACTTTACCTCCAGAATTTCAATTGTAACTAAAACTAGTCTTTAACTTAGTCGATCTGATACGATTTGCCTCTCGTATCCCTTGTCTCATTGTAGGTACTTATGCCACCCTGCTGAAGGCGATAATGAATCTAAGACACACAGAGAGAGAGGCAAAGATAAAAAGGGAAAGAGAGGTCTGTTCTGAAGACCCTAAGCAGAGCTGATCTAAATTGCCAATCCATAGAAATTTTCAATTGAGAACCTTAGCCAAACCATTGTTATACACCAGGAAACTGGGAGGAAATATTTTATTGGAGAGTCAACTTGGTATTAAAAAAATGTAAGCACACGAGGCTACTACAGTTCAGAATCCAGCTTTTGACTCACAAAATCACTTTCTTAGCCTTGACTTCAATTTAGTGCTTTCTTGAAGCTAGAGTGAGTTGGAAACAGCCTTCTTCTTTTTGTATAATAATAAATGCTATCAACATTAGAAAGCAGGACAAAAATACATTGAATAATGTGATAAGGATTGAATTACTAAGTTTTCCAAGTGTTTTAGTTCTGATATCTGCATTTTCTCTATAGGAGCCTTTTATAGTTTTTAATTTATTACCCCTCAAATTACAATTAAGTCCATTGCAACTTGAGGCCCTCCACAATTTGACCTCAAACAAACTTTTATTTTACTGGTTCAGTATCTTATATTGCTTTAAAATTACTGTACAAAGTAAAACTTTTTAATATTTACTTTAGTGTCTTTTTATTTGTTTAACTTTTCCAGATGGAAAAATGCACTTTTTTCACCATTTCCTCATACACGTCTTTGCCTCTCTTCAAGGTTTAAATGATACTAGTTTCCTGAAGCCAACATAATTTTTCTTCCTATCTTTGCTCTGCATATTGATTACTTATAACATTTTGCCTTGTCTTGGTGATAATCATTTTTATGTTATATCTCTCATAGTATATTTAAAGTGGGAAGGCTCAGGTACTGCTCCAATTACCTGCTCAGTTAGAATTGGTGCAGGAATTGGAACAGTTCCTAAAACTGTGAGGCATATATTTACTCAACTGAATAGAGCTAGAGAAAGCAAAGCTGGAGCTGACCATCCCGTCATGCTGACTACCACAGTGCCTTGTGCATAAGGGGCCTGCTATAAACACTTATTCAATACATATTAAACACTCTTCATTTAAAAAATACAGGCTATTAGGAAAAGGGAAAGACATTGCTTAAATTTTGAACTCAGCAGATTCCGTTGGTATCTATCTCTTTACACTGTCATAAAAAGATTTATAAAACTGCAAATCCTTTCCCCTACAGGAAATTGCAGCCACTGAGACTATTTTACTTTATATTTTATTATAAAAGAGAATTAAGTTTTCTAACAGAGACCATTTTCAAATTCCTCTTTAAAAACTTTTTCATACGTCATTAGTAAATCTGCCCCTCATCCCCAAAAAGATTTATGTATTTTTCCTGTGCATCTATCTTTTTTATCCCCTTCCAAAGACCAGCCTTCTGTGCTTGGATATTAATGCCAAGTCATGTAGTGGAATAAACAGTCCATTAGCATTAAAAAACATACACCTCTTTTTTATTGAAAAATCCTTTTTATGACAGAAAGAACCTAAAATTTGCATTTAAATGGAGACTATTCAAGTAAGATACTGTACGAGATCACTAGATTTTAAATATGTGATTTTATAAGGTTGATAAACACTGCCACTGTCATAGAATTTTTTGGAAAGACGTCAAGAAGTAAAAGACTATTTCCAAAGCTAGAAAATTTAAGCATTTATAATCTCTACATTCGGGAATTTTGATCTGCATTAAGTTCTCTATTTTAAAAAAAGGGTCATTTTTCAATATTTAAAGTATTTAAAAGTTTAAAATAAACATTAAGTGGCATGCTTAGATTCTTCTTGATGCAAAATCAGTTAAATCTTCGACGTGACTAACCTATATTAAAATCATTTACTGTCAGTCACCTCCTGAGGTATACAGTATTACAAATTCCTCTCTTAGTGAACCCTGTTACTCTACAGTATCTGGCATATAAAATTTCTGGTACAAACTATATTTTGGATGAAACCATTACTAACCAACTGAAGTTGTTTTAAAAATGCCGCCTATGATAGCAGTTATAAAACTTCATGGAGCTTATTAATTGCTTGAGATCTTGAAAAAAAATTTTTGAAATCTAGGAATTCTGATTTTGATTTGGGTGGGACATTGAAAGAGTATTTCACCCGTGATCCATGTCCATATGAATATGCATGGTGAATGCTAATCAATGATGCTAAAATAACAAATATGTTGTAACCCTCTGTGTTAACACAAAGGTTTAAACTGTTAAAGCAGGCTCATAGGAATGATAATTCTCACCTGATACCACACTTGATTAATAATTCACAGATTCAAACAAAAACCAAGCCAAACATATGCTCTGGAGGAGCAGGCAACTATTAACCACAGTTCCCAATAATTGTTTTTTCTTACATTAGAACACTGCTTGTTATTGGATTAACAGATTAGGTTTCTGAATGATGTGTTCAAATAACATAGTTCACAAAAGAACCTTTTCAATTTCAGGGCTTGCCAGTGTTACACTCTGTTAGTTGTTTGACTATAAAGTGCGTACTGGACAACTTCCCATTCTCTAGACAGTTATGTTCTATACATCTATAAATCTAGGATCATTTATAATAAGTAATCTACAGAAACAAAGTATGCCCTTCTCAAATATGTACTTTGTAAAAATTGAAACTCTTTTTCTTATCATGATCAAGTTGATGCAGGACATAAGCATGTCTATGAGAAAGTCTATTGGAGATCCATCATTTCTATTCTATCTTCTCAAGGAAGATTCTCATCACCAAGAATAAAATAACATTGCTATTAAATTATTTCTTCCCACTTCTACTCCTACACTGTTCATAAGAAAAATCTTTACTTTAGACAAAACATTGTCTTTCTGATATTCTCTCTTTGCAAACATTCATACTGTAACCAAGTCTTATTTCCTGAAGAAATTCTTTGCTTTTGATCAATGGATTATTCCCTTATTAAGGGAGATATTTCACACTCTCTTTGAGGATGACCACCTGCTTTCTGTAGGAGTCCTGATTTTTTTTTAACTTTTATTTTTTATTTTTGTGAGTACATACTAGTTGTATATGTTTATGGGTAGTATGAGATATTTTGATACAGTTGTGCCTGCATAATAATCATATCAGGGTAAATGGGGTACCCAACACCTCAAGCATGTATCCTTTTTGTTACAAACAATCTAATTATATTTTCTATTTATTTTTAAATTTACAATTAAATTATTTTGAGTGCAGTCACTCTGTTGTGTGAGAAAATACTAGGTCTTTATTCTTTCTAACTATTTAAATAAAGTCTTAAAAGAATAATTCACATTGCATGTCATAGACTTTATATATATATATATATATCATATATATATATCATTATATATATACACACACACAATTGTTTTGCTTAAAGTAAATACTGTTACTAGCTAGTAGAAACTTTCATGAATATAGATTTGTACCTCTTTTATCGTACTTGAATACTGCTGTGGTTTGAATGTGTCCCCAATCCTCTTAATCTCCCATGCAACAGTGTTAAGAGGTAGGAACTTTAAAGAGGTGATTAATGACTGTTCTGCCCTTATGAATGGAATAATGCCATTATTACAGGACAGAAGTGGATGAGTTATGGCAGAGTATATTCTTGATAAAAGGATAAATTTGGCCCCCTTCTCTTCTTCCTTTTGTCCCCTCTTGCTCTTTGGTTTTCCATCATGGAATGACAAAGCAAGTTGGCCCTTACAAGATGCCACCACCTTGATACTTGACTTCCTAGCCTCTAGAACTATAAGAAATATATTTTTTAATTGTTTGTTTGTTTTATTTTTTCTAATGTTTTACTTTTAGTCTTTGTGGGTACCATAGGTATATATATTTATGAGGCACATTAGATATTTTGATACAAACATACAATGCATAATAATTACATATTGGGAAATGGTGTATCCTCCTCTCAAACATTTATTATCTGTGTTAAAAACAAGCTAATTATACTCTATTATTTTAAAATGTACAATTAAGTTACTATTGACTATAGTAACCATGTGCTATCAAATACAAAGTTTTATTCATTCTTTCTAAGCATTTTTATGTACCTATTAACCATTCTCACCTCCCTCTTACTGCCCCTGACTGCCCTTCCCAGCCTCTGATAACCATCCTTCTACTATATCTCAAGGAGTTCAATTGTTTTGAGTTTTACATTGCACAAATAAGTGAGTACATGCAATGTTTGTCTTTCTGTGCCTGACTTATTTCACCTAACACAATGACCTCCACTTCCTTCCATGTTTTTGAAAATGACAGGATCTCATTCTTTCTTATGGCTGAACACTACTCCATTGTATATATGTATCACATTTTCTTTATTCATTCATCTATTCACAGACACTTAGGTTCTTCCAAATCTTTGCTATCGTGAACAGTGCTGCAACAAATATGAGAGTGCAGATGTATGTTTGATATGCTGATTTTCTTTCTTTTTGGTATGTACTTAGCAGTAGGATTGCTGGATCATATGGTAGCTGTATTTTTAGTTTTTTGAAGAATCTCCAAACTGTTCTCTATGGTGGTTGTACCAATTTACATTCCCACCAACAATGTACGAGGGCTGCCTTTCTCCACAACCTTTCCAGCATTTGTTATTGTCTGTCTTTTCAATAAAAGCCATTTTAACCGAGGTGAGACAATATCTCATTGTAGTTTAGTTTGTACTTCTCTGATAATCAATGATTATAACTGTATTCCATTTGCATGTCTTCTTTTGAGAAATGTCTATTCAGATCTTTTGCCCATTTTAAATCAGATTATTAGATGTTTTGGTTATTAACCTCTTATCAAATGGTTAGCTTGGAAACATTTTCTCCTATTATGTGGATTGTCTCTTCACTTTCTTGATTGTTTACTTTGCTGTGCAGAAGGTTTTTTAACTTAGTGTGATCCCATTTGTCCATTTTTACTTTGGTTGCTTATGCTTTTGGGTTATTACTCAAGAAAGCTATGCCCAGTCAAATGTCCTAGAGAGTTTCTCCAATGTTTTCATTTAGTAGTTTTATAGGTTGAGGTCTTAGATTTAAGTCTTCAATCTAGTTTTATTTGAGTTTTGCATATGACAAGAGATAAGGGGCTAGTTTCATTCTTCTGCATATGGATATACAGTTTTCTCAGCATCATTTATTGAAGAGACTGTCTTTACCCTAGTTTATGTTCTTGACACCCTTTTTAAACATGAGATCACTGTAGATGTGTGGATTTGTTTCTGGGTTTTCTATTCTCTTCCACTGGTCTGAGTCTGCTTTTATGCTAGTACCATGCTGTTTTGGTTACTATAGCACTGTAGTATAATTTGAAGTCAGGTAATGTGATTCCCCAAAATTTATTCTTTTTCTCAGAATAGTTTTGGTTATTCTGAGTCTTTTATGGTTTCATATAAATTTTAGGGTTGTTTTCTATTTCTGTGAAAATATCATTGGTATTTTGATAGGGATTGCATTAAATCTGTAAATTGTTGGGCATTGTGAACATTTTAACAATATTAAATCTTCCAATCCATGAACATGGAATTTTTTTTTCATTTTTTGTGTGTTTTCTTAAGATTTTTTAAATCTGTAATTGATTGAGTAGGATTGCTCTTAGTTTCTCTTTAAATGTTTTGTAAAATCCAGCAGTGAAATTATTGGGTCCCAGGATTTCTTCCTGGTTCAATTCGGTAGGTTGTATGTGTCTAGGAGTTTGTCAATTTCTTCTAGATTTCCAATTTATTGGCATATAGTTCCTCATAGTAGCCACTAGTGATTCCTTAAATTTCTGTAGTATCAGTTGTAGTTGTAATGCCTCCTTTTTCATCTCTGATTTTATTAGTTTTATCTTCTCTATTTTTTTCTTCATTAGTCTGGGTAAGGGTTTGTCAATTTTATTTAACTTTTCAAAAGACCAACATGTTATTTCATTAATCTTGTGTATTTTCATTTCAATTTCATGTATTATTACTCTGATCTTTATTATTTCTTTTTTCCTACTAATTTTGGATTTTGTATGCTCTTGCTTTTCTAGTTCCTTAAGATGCATCATTAGTTTAAGTTTTTCCCTTGATGGGGTCACTTATAGCTGTAAACTTTCCTCCTACTACTGCTTTTGCTGTATCCCATAAGTTCTTTATGTCATGCTTCAATTATCATTTATTTTGAGAAAATTTTCAGGTTCCTTCTTAATTTCTTCATTGACTCACTGGTCATTCAGGAGTATATTATTTAATTTCCATATATTTGTGTAGTTTCCAAAATTCCTCTTGTTTTTGGTTTCTAATTTCATTGCACTGTGGCCAGAGAAGACACTTGCTATTATTTCAATATTTTTTAATGTTTTAAGATTCACTTTTGACCTACCATATAGTCTGTCTTTGAGAATGATTTATGTGTTGAGAAGAATGTGATTCTGCAGCCATAGGAAGTAATGTTTTGTAAATATATGTTAGATCAATTTATTCTATAGTGCAAATTAAGTCCAATTTTTCTTTCTTGATTTTCTGTCTGAAAGATCTGTCCAATGCTGAAAGTGGGGTGTTGAAGTCTCTAGCTATTATTTTATTAACGTCTCTTTAGCTCTAATAACATTTGCTGTATATTCTGGGTGCTTCAGTGCTGGATGCATTTATATTCACAATCATTTTATCTTCTTGCTGAATTGACCTTTTTTATTATTATATAGTGATCTTCGGTTTTCTCCTACAATTTTTGTCTTGAATTTTGTCTTATATGTTGCCTGATATAAGAATAGCTACTCCTGCTTTTTGTTTGTTTGTTTGTTTCCATTGGCATGGAATATCTTTTTCTCTTTATTTTCAGTCCATGTACACCATTATAGGTAAAGTGTGTTCTTGTAGGCAACAGCATTGGGTGTTTTCTTGTTTTCTTTTTTTTAATCCATTTATCCACTCTGTGCCTTTTGATTGGAGAGTTTAATTCATTTACCTTCAATGTCATTATTAATAAGTAAAGACTTACTTCTTCCACTTTGTTGTTTTCTAGTTGTTGTGTGGTCTTCTCTTCCTTATTTCCTTCTTGTCTTCCTTTTAGTGAAGGTGATTTTCTCTGGTGGTATGATTTAATTTCTCACTTCTTATTTTTTGTATATACATTGTATTTTTATCATGAGGTTACCATGAGGCTTTAAAATACTATCTAATAACCCATTATATTAAAATGATGACAAATTAGTACTGATTACATTTAAAAAACTAGTAAAATGTGTTCCCTCACTTTTAACTTTTGTTATTTCTCTTTATGTCTTATTGCTCTGTCTGTGTCTTGAAAAGTGATCATAGTTATTATTTTTTATTAAATCACCATTTAGTCTTTCTATTTGAGTAGCTGACACACAAGAATTACAGTGTTATAATATTTTGTGCATTCCCATGTGCTTACAACTACCAGTGAGGTTTTTTTTTGTTTTTTTTTGTTTTTTTTTAACCATCAAATGATTTCTTCTAGCTCATTAACATTCTTTTCTTTCAGACTAAAAATCTCCCTTTAGCATTGCTTGTAGGACAGGTCTAGTGCTAATGAAATTCCTCAGCTTTTGTTTGTCTAAGAAGGTCTTTATTAATCTTTCATGATTGAAGAATATTTTTGGAAGGTATATTATTCTAGGTTAAAAGGATTTTGCCTTCAGCACTTTAACTATGTTTTGTCCCTCTCTCCTGGCCTGTAACGTTTCCATTTATATGTATTGGAGCTCCACTGTATGTTATTTGTCTCTTTCCTTTTGTGGCTTTTAGGATCCTTCCTTTTCCTTGACCTTCAGGAGGTTGATTATCAAATTCTTTGAAGGAGTCTTCTTTGTATTAAATGTGCTTTGTGTAGACATAAGACTGATACCTATGACCATCTAAACTTCAACAAAGCTGAAAAAAGCAAGCAATGGGGAAAAGACTCCCTATGCAATAAATCCTATTGGGATAACTGGCTAGCCATATGCAGAAGATTTAAAATGGACCCCTTCCTTACACTATGAACAAAAAATCAAGTCAAGATGGATTAAAGACTTAAATATTAAACTCAAAACTATAAAAACTCTGGAAGACAATGTAGATGATACCATCCTGGACACAGGAGCAGGCAGAGATTTCCTGACAAAGATATCAAGAGCAATTGAAACAAAAGCAAAAATTGACAAGTGGAATCTAATTAAATTTAAGAGCTTCTGCACAACAAAGAAACTAACAACAGAGTAAATAGACAATCTACAGAATAGTAGAAAATACTGGCAAACTGTGCATCTGATGAAGGTCTAATATTCAGCATCTATAAGGAACTAAAACAAATTTATGAGACAAAAACAAACAACCCCATTAAAAAGTGAGCAAAGAACATGAACAGCCTGGAAGATCGAGGCTGCAGTGAGCTGTGGAATGCCACTGCATTTCAGCCTGGGAGATGGAGTATAACTGTCTCTCACACACAAAAAGACATCTCTCTCTCTCTGCATAATGGAGAAGACATTGGCTTTAAGCTTACACAACTAGCCTCACCTTTAAGATATTTTTCTGGGCAATCTTTTGTCTGAGCCGTTACCTAAGTCCTATTTTGTCTCAGCAAATAATGGTGTTGGGACCTAAGTTCTGTTCCTTTGGGATGTAAATATCACCTGAGTCATGTTTTTGAAAGTGCAAATTTAAGAGTTGACTAGCTAACAATTGTTTAGAATAGTGTAAAGGGAAAAGATAAACTATTTGAAATCTGGCAGAGGAAGGATTTATGAAGCTATGAAATTTGCCTCTATCTGAGTGTCTCTGTCTACATGTTTATATATGTCATGTGTTTGTGATATTTCACTATCAAAATATATGAAAGACTTCTAATTAATTGTCTTAAAGAAAAAGTAAGCACTTAAGTATTTTATCAAAAAATAGAACCTAGGTCAAATGCCTTTTAGTTCATATGACTTGGCTACATCTTTCACAAGTAATACTAGTTGAATATTGTTGGTTTAATAAAAACAACTATGTCTTCTAAGTTATTTTTAAAAACTACATGTATTTAACTTTATGGATTTTGCTTTTGTGATACTTGCCTAACACACAGTAATATAAAATTATGAAGAGAAAATTAACTTGAGATGATGGCTAGCTTTGTTTAATGAACTATTCAAGCATAATTGTTAAGAATAAATTAAGTGAATGTAAATGTGATAAAAGGTCATAAGTGAACTTTTCATAGTTTCAAAATTCTTTTCAGTAATTTAAAATCTTAAAGTCGTGTTATGGTAAATTAACTAATATGTAGTCATTTCTAAGTAAGTTAAAATACTGAAACATTATTAAATAAAAGTTTAAGTTTATATATATTGGCATCTTATATTTATATGGTACAGAAAAGCTAAATATATTTAGATCTGTTAATAAACAAAAAAAATTAAGAACATATCTCTAAAATCATGAAATGGTTTTATCTACACTGGTATAAAATAGTTCAAAATTACTTACTTCCTAAGTTTTCACTGAAAATTAGGATTACTAAGAATTAAAATAAAATTAATATATGTAATTGAGATTATAAATATAAGAAAAACAATTATGCATATTAATTGTATGAGAAAAGTGGGATTGTTAGAGTAGGTAGCCAGGCAGACATGTGCAAGGCAGGAGAGGGCCTCCCTCATAACCCACAGGAATGTCAGGTGACCATCAGGTGACGGTCAGTTGGTTGTTAAACTGTGTCTCTAAAACAATAATTGCTTGCAGCCAATGCCAGGCAAAAGCAGTCTCCCAATAGATGGAAAATACCTGAGGTTAGTGATCAGCAGCTTCCTGATAAGATCTCAGGAGTTGGGCGAGTGGTCTTAAGCATGCGCACTAAGAGGCAAAATTGTGGGGTTTAACTGGCATGCGATGTTCCTCTAGGAACACTTGACTGGTAAGGGAAAAATGCCTCAAATGAGCATGCATACAACTTCAGTAAACACACTGTGTATGTGGCCCCTCCCAAGTGCTGGCAGGCCACTGAATGGCCCACCCCTAAGGAAACATCAAAGGAGGAGAAACACAAATTTTGGAACCATGCCAATATATAAAAACCCCAAGTCAGGGATCAGAAAGGGCACTTGGATTTCTCAAGTTGCCTGATTGGCCTTTTTCCAGGTATACTTTATTTCTTTCATTCCTGCTCTAAAACTTACCTTGGTCTCTCACCCTGCCTTACGGACTTCAGATGACTTCTTTTCTCTGAGGAGGCAAGAATCAAGTCTGCGGCAGACTCACTGGACTTGCTGCTGCTAAAATACTTTGGTGCTGTGATGTGGATACATTCCCAAGTGGCAAGAAACTTCTGTGTCTTGCCTTCTTCAGTTGGAAGCATTCAACGCCTTTTTCTCTCCTTTTGCTCCTGCTTACTGACCAATTCCAAGAACAATTCATCTCTGCCACAGTGGCTCTTCTCTGGCCAGCTGATCTCTCTGCTCACCATGATGGGTGTCTTGTGGGAATGGGAAGGACCTTGGAGTCTACACTGAGGAGACCTGAGATACTAATGGCCCTCTTAGATGAGAGGCTCACGGGTATTGTAGGCCTAAAGCTAAAGCCTAAGACCATGAAATATCTGGGGTTTCCTTGGCTTTTGCAACTAAAATCAGCTTTTTCCCAAAACCCACATCACCTATTCTCTTGTTTTCTTTATCTGTATTCTAAAATGTACTTGCATACTCATCAGACCATACACCATGGGTGCAAGTCTGTCTTTCCTCTGCTTTTACTTTGTGTGCTACGTGACTTCCTTCTCTGCCTTAAACAAACACTCCCTGTTTGTTATTTGTGTTCCCATGGCTCTTGCTGTTTGCCTGGCAGCCAAGAGACAAGCTCTTTTGCTGCCATCCCCTGAGATTTATACTTGCTTTTACCTTATTAGCTCAGATGACCTCCAACCCTTCCCCTGTCTGTTGACTCACTGCTAGGACAGAGCCTACCTGGAACCCTGGCTCTTCCAGCTTCTTACGACCTACCATGTGCTTTTTGTCCATTATGTTCCAGTACTAAGGTTTTTGGTGGCTTTTGAAGCAGTTTGTCCACCTGCATAGGGCCTCACTCTGTGGACCTTTAAGGAATGCACCTACTTGCTTTTTTTGATTCAGCACCGTTCTTGAAGGGGGGGAAATTCTTCATTTGCCATATGCAAACCCTTATTCCAAGCCCCAAGTCCTCCAGAGGTCTTCATTTATGTCAAGAGAGCAAATAAACATTCCCTATGGAATCCAAGGGGTGCTGTTTTTGTGAGCATATGAAAGCTTTCTATGAGTATCTCTCTCGCTTCCTCCCACTATCTCCTGTAGCAAAGTGATTGTCCTGTCCAGTTAAAAATTTGTTCTGTTGGCCGGGCGCGGTGGCTCAAGCCTGTAATCCCAGCACTTTGGGAGGCCAAGACGGGCGGATCATGAGGTCAGGAGATCGAGACCATCCTGGCTAACATGGTGAAACCCCGTCTCTACTAAAACTACAAAAAACTAGCCGGGCGTGGTGGCGGGCACCTGTAGTCCCAGCTACCCGTGAGGCTGAGGCAGGAGAATGGCATGAACCCGGGAGGCGGAGCTTGCAGTGAGCTGAGATCCGGCCACAGCACTCCAGCCTGGGCGACAGAGCGAGACTCCATCTCAAAAAAAAAAAAAAAAAAAAAAAAGTGTTCTGCATGTTACCCCAGGAAGACAAGGAACCCCAAATACAAATTTTCCTCAATTCCTCTAATCACTTTCATGCTTTTCTCAATACACTTCAAGGTCATATTTAAAAAGAGGAAAGTCCTGTCCATCTGTGGCACCTAGCTAAAAAACAGGTTTCTCATCTACTTAAATAAAATGGGTTATGGGAATCTGAGAAAAAGAGACAATCATTTTGTTGCTAGAATGCTCTGAACAAGAGTCACTTTAAGATTTTGGAGACCAGGATATAGACTGGATCAAGACCACAGGCAGAAGAAACAAAAGTACCCATAGGACAGAGATGAAGGCTGATCCCAGACTTTAGGCACAGAACAGATTACCATTAGAAGAGAGATGAAGGCAAGGTTAGGGGTACTGGGAAAGAAAAGTTCATTCTGGAACACCAAGGGTGACTAGGGGTCCCCTTGTTCATTCTGGTATTTCCTCCATTCTCAAGGGGACAATTGTGATGAAATGGGACCTTAAGTGTGTCTGGTGAGACAAGTTCATGCTGGAACCCTAAGGATGAATGGAGGATGCTCTGTTCAAGAAAGGATAATAGGGAACAAGAGGGGATATCTCTTTTTTTTTTCTTCTCTGCTTTCTCTTTGCAGATGGGTAATAGCATCTCCATACCACAGGACATGCCCCTCAAATATAGCCTAAAAACTGGGAAAAGTTTGATTCCGCCAAATCTTGAAACAAACAACTAGGTTTCCTTTGTAATACTGTGTGGTCTAAGTACAAACTGGGGGAAAATTACAAAAGTCAGTCATAGAACCCAGTCAATGCCCTTATACAGAAAATCCTCAAATTAACCTCCCCAGTGTTTTATAAAAGAGCAGAATAAAGAATAAATAAAGACTAAGAAGAAGAAGAAACATGGACAAGAGGCAGGCTCAGCTATTGACTTGTTTACCAGGCCTGAAGTCCACTTCAGATTGTCCTCAGAATACCCTTGCAAGTAACTGTCATCATCAGTGTGAGAAGCCAGGCCACTGGAAGACAAACTTCCCCAGTGGGATAAATGGAAAAAAGCCCTACCTGACTTGGCCTCTCTGCCGCAAGCTTGGCCACTGGAAACAGGATGGCCCTGAGGTCCGAAGGGCCCTGGGACAGAATCCCAAGCCCTGATGGCCTTGAGCTGAAGGGGCTCTCTCTTCCAGTTGGCTTCCAAATCAGATATGATTATCAACAGAACAAAGCCAAGGGAAATCCTACAGGTAGGAAGTAAAATTACAAATTTCTCTTTTGGGTTTAAGAGCTGCCTACTCTGTGCTAATCTTCTCTGAACCACTGTCCTCCAAATCCTGTTGGGTAATAAGGGCACATGGCACCCCATACCTCCAAAATAAAAGAATCATACTCCTTTGAGGTAAAAACATACTTTCCAAAATGGGTGCCTGCTTAATATTTCTCCAGCATCTAAATTCATCTGTTGTTTACACATAAATCTTTAACCAATAATGATAACCTGGAAATTCCAACCTCGGGGGTTTAGAAACAGCCCACACTTATCTTGACAAGTCCTAGCAAACATTTACCTGAGCAATCTTTTATCCCCAGATAAACTGGGGATAACTTCTACAGTAGGTAGATAACCTTGTCTGCTCCCCTCTTTACTGGACTCACACAGCAACATGTAGTAAAATTATAACTTCCTAACAGAAGAAAAAAGACTTCTGTCTAATTAAAAGGTTATAAAAGTAAATAAGTATTTTTGGTAAGGAAGGTAGTAAAGAAAAGAGATTTTGTATAAAAAGAGATCTTGTATGGCAAATTCTTGTCTTAAACTGAAATAAACGGTTGTTTAAAAAGAGGAATGTTTAGGACAAGTCAAAAAGTCCAAACATGTCATAAACGGTCCATGTAAGTCATAAGAAGATATATAAAACGGAATTTGTGAAAGTAATGTAGTATAATTTTAAAGGGTATTAGGAGTACTGAATGCTTTAAGGTCATAAACTGATGCTATGAATTTTAATAACTATACAAATTGCCTACTTTAAAGTCATTAAATTTTAGGTAAGGACTGGGAACATAAGGAGTCAGCTATGTCCCCTAGCTATCCTGGAAAAAGTCAGACTTTTTATTTTGTATTGACATCTTCACCTGTCTTAAAATGCAAGGAACCTTCTATGTTTGTGGCCACTTAGCTTGCCAATGCTTCTCTACTAGCTGTATTGGAAGTTATACCATAAGCTATGTATTCCTGCATATCTTCATAGCCCTTGGCAATCTCTCTCTTTCAGTACCAATCTATAGGCATTCCATTTTGCCCAGGGTAAGGTGGGTTATCCAGTTAATTCGCCTTCTCATGGGACTTGGCATTATAGCTGGTACAGGACCTGGAATTGCAGGAATTACAGAAATCTTCTTGACCTATAGCCAACTCTCAAAGAAAATAGCCAACA
Organism: Rhinopithecus bieti; assembly: GCF_001698545.2. Classification (NCBI taxonomy): domain Eukaryota; kingdom Metazoa; phylum Chordata; class Mammalia; order Primates; family Cercopithecidae; genus Rhinopithecus; species Rhinopithecus bieti. Next base: position 926,464 of record NW_016806911.1, on the reverse strand, counting down.
AGATTGACACCATAGCTAAAACTTTAGTAACCGTGCAAGAACAAATGGGCTCTTACCAACCATAGCCTTCCAAAATTGTTGAGGAGTAGATATGTTAATGGCAGCACATACAGGAATTTGTTTAGCCTTAGATGAAGAATGTTGCTTTTAGGTAAATAAATCTGCAGATGTACACGACAACATCAAACAACTCCTAAATGAAGCCTCTCGTTTATGGGAACAAGCCTCTTAGTATTTTTTAAATTGGGAAAGAACCTGGAAATGATTCTCCTGGTTTCTTCCCTTTTTAGGCCTACTTGTTACTCTCTTATTCTTGCTCCTTTTTGGTCCATGTCTTCTAAACCTAATAATGTGATTTGTCTCTTCTCATCTTTAGACCATCAAGATCCAGATAACCCTCAGTGAGGGATATTGGCCTCTCAATATTTAAGAGCCACCCTTCTATAAAGGACCCCTAGAATGCCCATTAGTGGGACACAGCAGAGGCAAAATTCTGCCCCTGTCTCCCTTGAACCTGGCTGAAGAGCACTTTCACCAACCCACAGAGCCACACTGCCCTGACAGCTAGCAAGAGTTCAAAACCCATGAAACAACCATCATGGTCCCTTTGTCAGCAGGAAGCAGTTACAGAAGACTGACCTCTGTCTATTTTCCCAAAGAATTGGGACACAAACTCTTGATGGGGGAAATGTTAGGTAGCTAGGCAGGCATGAGTCAGGCAGGAGAGTGCCCCCAATACTCAGGAATGTCAGGTGCCCATCAGGTGATTGTTAAAGTCTCTCTTTAAAATAATAATTGGTTGCAGCCCACACCAGGAAAAGGCAGTCTCCCAATAGATAGAAAACATCTGAACCTGGTGATAAACATATTTCTGATGAGATTTCGGGAGTTAGGCAAGCAGGCTTAACCATGGATACTAACAGGAAAAATGGTGAAATTTAACTGATATATGACCTCCCTCTAAAAACATTCAACTGGTAAGGGAAAAATGCCTCAAATGAGCATGTACACAATTTCAATAAACACAGTGAATGTGGCCCCTCCCAGGAGCTGGCAGATTACTGTGCTTGTAGACAGACTGCCTCAAGGAAACACCAAGGGAGGAGAAATGCAAACCCCCCAAGCATGCCAATGTGTAAGTACCCCAAGTCCAAGCATGGATGAGGTTCTTGAATCTCTCAAGTTGCCTGCTTTCCCTCCTCCAAGTGTCCTTTACTTCCTTTCATTCCTGCTCTCCCTCTGCCTTATGCCCCTCAGCCAAATTCTTTGCTTCAAGGAGGCAAGTACCAAGTTTGCTGCAAACCTGTTGGATTTGCCACAGCTAACGGAATGTATTTTTCAAGCTTATAAAAAAGAGATTAAAATATGTTTTTATTAGAGACAATATAAATTTATCTACTTTAAAGGTTACTTAAAGTTTGTTTCAAAATGTTTCAAAATGAAGGAAAAAATATATATATGTGTAACCAAATGAATTTAGGCTCAGCATGATGACACACACCAGTAATGCAAGCACTTTGGGAGGTGGAAGCAGGTGGATTACTGAACCAGCCTGGACAACACAGTGAGATGAAAGAGAAAGAAAGAAAGACAGAAAGAGAGAGAGAAAGAGAGATAGGAGAGAGAGAGAAGAAATAAGGAAGGAAGAAAGGAAGGAAGGAAGGAAGGAAGGAAGGAAGAAAGGAAGGAAGGAAAGGAAGAAGGAAAGGAGGGGGGGAGGGGGGGAGGGAGGGAGGGAGGGAAGGAAGGAAGGAAAGAAAGAAAAAAGAAAGAGGGAGGGATGGAGTGAGGAAGGAGAGAGAGAAGGAAGGAAGAAAGGAAGGAAGATAGGGAGGGAGGGAGGGAGGGAGGAGAGAGAAAGAAGGAAGAAAGGAAGGTAGGGAGGGAGGAAGGGAGGGAGGGAGGAGAGAAAGAAAGAAGGAAGAAAGGAAGGAAGGGAGTGAGGGAAGGAAAGAAGGAAGGAAGGAAGGAAGCAAGGAAGGAAGGGCATAAGTTGATCTAATATGTTGGAGGGAGAAAAAAATTCAAAAGTTTTGTAAGAGATTATAAAACAGTGGAAATCTTATGTGGTCAAAGCTCAGTAATATTAGATGCATTTGTTTATAAGGTTTTATTAAAATTAGCCTTAGTACTGATAACACACTAATATAAAATGAAATTCAGCTTTCTCCTTTGAACAAGAATTTCATGTACTATTAGTAAGTGATAGTAAAAGATTTGGGGGGTTTTGTCAGTAAACTGACAAAAGAAATGGAGGGAAAGTTAGATTCTGTTGGGCTCATACTATTTCATTGGATCTTTTGATTTTTGGGGAATAGTCTCCTCTCTAAAAGAGTACAGGATTTTTCTTTTAAAATATTTGAAATATCACTCTGGCTAAATGAATTGACCTGTGGTTCTATTTTGATATTAAACATTTTAAATTTTTGATATTTCACATACTTCCCCAAATCAAATTTTAAATTCTAAAGTTGTTTATATTTAAATGTGACATTAATATGTGCTCCAAAATTGTATGATATTCCTAAATTCTTGTATGTTTTGGTATATATTATCAGCCATATTTATGATTGTAATGTTAAATTGTTGTATGCCACATAAATAACCAAATTTTCTTGTCAATTGTATCTTTAGCCATGGCTATCTTAAGTCGTTTGTCAAAAAGTGGTTTGCAATTGGCCACAGTTCAAATTTTGCCTTTTAAGATAGAAAATTATTTTAAAAGACATTGACCAGTCCTCTTGAATACAGAAGATCATACAATTGGACTGTTTAAAAAGTTTCACAATTTAATTAAATAGCTGATGCATTCATAAGAATTGGTAACCCAACATCAAACAGAACAATAATTAATTACATGGAATTGAACTAGTAGTGGACTAAAATAATTTTTATGACTTTTTTTAAGAGTGCTAATTCTTTTTATATGATGTTTTCCAGAGTCAAGAAAACTTTTCTTCTTTTGATCTATAGCTCACAGAAATTGGGTAAAGCACATATTTGTGAGGAAAATTAAAATGTTTGCTTTTCTCTTAAACTGACTTCTCCAGAATTTGGGGACTATTTCTGAGTATTCTTGATTTATGGCAATATAGTCATTTGTATAAATTCAATAAGAATATGTTTTCTTTTGCAACAGTACACAATTGAACACACTGGTTTTTGTTTGTTTGTTTGTTTGTTTTATTTACCAAGGCTTTGACTGGAATGGTGTATTTTAAGATCTGACTATACTACTTTGAGGAATTACGGTTGACCTCATGGAGCTGATAAAAAAAGCCCTTTGGAAAGACTGTCCTGGTACCTTGTCTACATAGTTCTCTTAAAGATTCCTAATCTTGTGGTAAGTAAAGAATGTCACTTCCTGACAGGCCCAGGAACCTCAAGATATTTTGGGATGGCAAAATAAGATCATTTCACCCAATTTGTATAGGCACAGTCTCATTGTGAATCACTGTCTTTGCTTCTTGACCTAGAAAGGCTTTTACAAGTCTAATAAGTTATACCTTATGAAAAACGTTCCAGAAAAGCCAATTTTAAAATGCCATATGGCCATTTACTATCTCTGTTGCATTTTATGCAAATAATCATGCCAAGTATAACACCAAAACTTTCTTTGCAAGTAAATTGGTCTTACTAAGATTTCTATTTGGTAAAAATTGGGAACTAAAGAGGGAACTATTTTGTTTCAGAGGAAAACTATAAGATACCTGTTACTAGATTCCAGCCCTAACCATTGTTTTTGAGTTTTTATTAGTTTCCTAGTTAGAATCTGAACTCTGGAGTGTAGAATCTGAACTTTGGAGTGATGTGTGATTTTGCCCTAAATACATTATTCTTCTGCAATGCTTTCTATGAAAAATTTTAAGAAAAGGAGAAAATATAAAAGAAAATGAAATTGTAGGACTCTTTAAATTTATTATAACAAGGGAGAAGTTAAGCCTTGGAGACTGTTTTACATAGCATATTTGCAATTGTGCTTCTCAGATTATAGGTTAACTCTCTTCCTCGGTTCTTGTTCTGTAAATGACTAGGACAGACCAGAGACCAGACCTCCCCATCATTTTAATCATCGATCTTCGTTATAGATTAACTGCCTCCTTCATTATCCTCTACATAACTCAGACCAAATGGCACCCAAGACCCTGTGTAGGTTATATCTTCAGTGTGGAATGTTAAATATACCCTTCCAAAAGAAAAAAAACCACTTTGACTGGGTGCAGGGCTCACCCCTGTAATCACAGTATTTTAGTATTTTAGGAGGCTGAGGCAGGACGATTGCTTGAGGACAGGAGTTTGAGACCAGCCTAGGGCAGCATAGGGACATGCTGTTTCTACACATTTTTTTAAAAGTTTGCCAGGCTTGGTGGCACATACCTGTAGTCCCAGCTACTCTGGAAGCTGAAGTAGGAGAATCACTTGAGCCTGGGAATTCAAGGCTGCTGTGAGCCGAGATCACACCACTACACTCCAGCCTGGGTGACAGAGCAAGAACCTGTCTGAAAAAAAACAACAAAAAAAATTAAATGTTGAAAAGACCAACTAAATTAATCAAATCATTGTAATAGACACTAAGCATTAAATAGAAGGATACTGAACATCTTTTAAACTTCCCTAAATTTCGTCTTTATAATTCAACCCAAACTTCTACAGCTCGGAACACTGACTTCCATTCTTCGGAATCTTAGCTTCCCAGGCAGTCAGCCCTTACATTTTGTGCTTGAATAAACTCTCTTTAAACTAGACACTGACCTTTTAGATTATTTTTGGTTGACAAGACAAAGAAATTAAAATGAACTTTTCAATTGCACTTTAAAGTTTATCAAGATTCTAAGCCTATATATTCATTTAATCCTCACAACAAGCCTGTAGGTATAGTTACCAACCTTGTTTTAGAGATGAGAAACTGAATCTTCAAGAATTTAATTAATTTTTCTAAGCTAATACAGTTAGCAAATAATGAAAGCAGGATTGATTTGGGGTCTCTTAATGCCTAAACCAGCCCTCTTTTAATCACAACAGCATTTTCCAAAATGTGTTCTCTGGAACTGTATTATGAGCAGAGTGAAAAAGCGACTCTGTGCTAAATTAAGTTCTATAAATGTTGAAATAAATAACATTTTCTATATTTTCTAACCAGATGACTCCTCATAATTTATAATATGCTATCAAATAATTTGAATCTTTTTTAAATTTTTTCTTTAATTTTATTTTTACTTATTTTTATTTTTTGAGACGGAGATTCACTCTTGTTGCCCAGGCTGGACTGTAATGGTGTGATCTCAGCTCACTTCAACCTCCGCCTCCTGGGTTCAAGCGATTCTCCTGCCTTAGCCTCCTGAGTAGCTGGGATTACAGGTGCCTGCCACCACACTTGGCTAATTTTGTATTTTTAGTAGATGTGGAGTTTCTCCATGTTGGTCAGGCTGATCTCAAACTCCAGACCTCAGGTGAGCCACCCACCTCTGCCTCCAAAAGTGCTGGGACTACAGGCTTGAGCCACTGTGCCTGGCAAATCAATTTTATGTAAGTTTGGGTTTGTTTTATGGCAGAGTGAACCCTGAAACTAAAGTTCCTTAGAAATTTCTCTGGGAAATGCTGGACTTTATGATTCTACACTCCAGAGTTCAGATTCTAACTATCAGTGAAAGAATATCACTGAGTCTGCTTGGAATATGGACTAAGAAAAATACCCCTACTTGGGAGAGTCATTGAGAGCCTATGGTGGATAAATAAAAATGATGCTTTTAATTAATATCAACTATTAGAGGAAAAATTGGTAATCAACAGGTTAAACATCTATCTGCCCCTTTGCCTTGTGTAGATGCAAATGAAATATGCAAAATATTTTCTAAAATAGTGTGTGATACTAAAATAACCTAAACTTCAGATGCCATTTGAGAGCCCAAACTGCTGGGGTGGTTTGGGGTAAACATAGACAGATTTTCAACATTGAACATTTAGAGCAATTTCTTCTCCAAGTTAGTTTTATTATACCTGATATAAAATTTTAAAAAATGAGGCTGGGTGCGGTGGCTCAAGCCTGTAATCCCAGCACTTTCGGAGGCCGAGGTGGGTGGTTCACGAGGTCAGGAGATCGAGACCATCCTGGCTAACACGGTAAAACCCCATCTCTACTAAAAATATTAAAAAAAAAATTAGCCGGGCATGGTGGCGGGCGCCTGTAGTCTCAGTTACTTGGGTGGCTGAGGCAGGAGAATGGCATGAACCCGGGAGGCAGAGCTCGTAGTGAGCAGAGATCGTGCCACTGCACTCCAGCCTGGGTGACAGAGTGAGACTCAAAAAAAAAAAAAAATTTTTTTAAATGGAATTGCTCTCTTATTTCAGACTATACTGATATTCTTGAGCTTCTAAAAGTTCTCTTTTTTATTTGAAATGAAAACAATTACTGCAGTGTATTATGGTGAATTACATCTAAAAATCCAAACCATTTCTGCAGCAAATTCTATTTAACTGTCCTAATATCCTCTTTTAATATGGATTTCACTAGAGAGATAAAAAAATTAAATGTTTGCCAGAGTGATGCATTAATAACTCAAAACCCTTAATTATAGCAGTGCCCAATTTAATTAAATCCTATATTACAAACTGTCGGCCTTCATATAATGGACCCCAAGTTGAATGGTTTATAGCTGAGCTATTAAAAAAGTTATTTCATATTTCAGAATATGATACAAGTTCTTCACTTAAGAGAGAATAATCTTTGTTTTCAACTGGAAAAAAAATACTCTATACAAACCCAACATTGACAATGTAGGCATAGCTTTTATTTCATTAAAAATATTCTTGCACACTTCTTTGACAATTTCTGTTACCCTAAATTAGTAACTTTTAAAAATGAAACAAAAGATGCCAGAAAGGAAGATAAAGAAGGTGTCTCCCGTAAATTTTCTCTACATAAATATAAAGAACTTAATTTAAATTTTAAGAACTAAATGAATAGGAATCTGTGTATTCAAATACTACTTGTTTTAAAGTGATATTGATTCTCTGAAAAGCTCTTAAACTCTACTCTTTTTTCTCCCTTATCACATGATTATTATGGGTCTCAGGATTAGAATAATGGATTACAAACTTGAGCATGAATGAGAATCACCTGGAGGGCTTGTTAAAAACAGAGTTCTGGGCCCCTTTCACATAATTTCTGATGCAGTAGCCTGGGAATAGCTCAGGAATTTTATTTCCTACAAGTTTCTAGGTAGTACTGATTCTCCTGGTCCTTTTTTACTCATGGTGGGCTCCTCTGACAACTGATAGTTTAGGTTAAGGAGAAGACTCAGAGTTTGCACAGCCACACATGATAGTCAGTGTGGCGGCTGATCATTTCAGAAAGACAGCCATGAATTTAGGGTGGGGATTTGAGTCAGAAGGCTTTCGCTGTTATAGAGACTGCATTTAGCCATGTGGGCAATAAATCAATTGTGCCTACATAATGAAGTCTCCATAAGACTGGATCCTAAAACTCAAGTGAACTTCTGAGCTGGTAATACCCCAGGCATATTTTCATACATGAATATCAGCAGGTAATAAATCCTGAGGACAATGCAAATTTCAAATTTAGAACTCTCCAACAGTCAGCCCTATGAGTCTCTCTCTTTAGCTGATTCTAGTTTGTAACCTTTCCCCTTAATAAGTACATCCATGAGTATAAATACCCATAAGTATAGTAGCTCTCAATGCATTCCATGGGTCTTTTTAGTAAATTATTAAACATGAGTGTGGTTTTAAAAGTTGTCTTGTAGCACTCTCTTTTTTTAACTTTGGACTCCTCCCTGTAACCCTAATTTCTTGCAGTTGGGGTCAGAAGTTTTGGGCAGATTTGACATTCTGGAGAACTGTGCCTTAAACCTCAAAGTCCAATTTACTCTAGGTTTGGGGTGGAAAAATGAAAGAGGGGAAGTGAATAAAAGAAAGAAAGACGGTGAGGAGAGTGAGAGAGAGAGAAAAAAAGTGGCTACGGGATGCCATAAATGAGGGTGAAACCACTTTATTTTTGCCTCAGAGGATACTTTTACCCTCAGTACAGGTGTCCCTCAATATCTGTGGGTGATGGGCTCCAGGACCCCTGAAGACATCAAAATTTACTTATGCTCAAGTCCTTGATATAACATGGTATAGTATTTTCATGTAACCTACACATATCTTCCTGTCTTTTTTGTCATCTTTACTTATTATACCTGATAGCAATTAAATACTGTGTGAATAGTTGTTATACTATGTTGTTTAGAAAATAATGACAAGAAGAAGAAGTCTGTACATGTTCAGGAGAGACATACCCATCTATTTTCTTTTAAAAATATTTTCAATCTGTGGTTAGTGGAATCTAGGGACATAGAGCCCATGAGTATGTAGGAAGCACTGTATTACCTTTTCGCCATATACCATTAATCTCCGTATCACTGTAGCTAGTTACACCTCCTAGGAGACAAAAGAAAAGCTGAGTGAAGGCTTTTGGTGTTGCCATCTTCAGTATGCTAATATAATCTATCTCCTAGATTTCTATGTATCTCAGAATCTACAATACTACATCATATAAATTCCTGTGCTTTAGACATCCTATGGTTTCTGGAATATTTAAAGTATTGAAGGATACAGAAACATTATATTAAAAAGTTAGATAGCATCCATTTTATGTATTAAAAGGGAAAGAAAATCATCTGTTTTTCTTTTATGTGCTTGTCACAAGAGCCCGCACTAGCTCCAAACAAGATTGAAAATGCCAACAGAATACTTCTCCTTTGAGATAGAGAGAGCTTCTATAAAGGGAGAAAAGTCGGCTGAGTACTCTTCAGTTCTTTAGGGGTTGTGTCAGGGGCTGTCAGGGGTGGGAGAAGGTCCACTTGACTGAGGAATTTAGAGAGGAAAAATAGTGTTAATTTAAATTTCTTCTTTCTCCTCAGTAAAGTTTACTCTAATACTGTTGAGTATCTCTAGAGCAATATTAAGAATCTCTCAAGTGAATTCACTGAGATGTGACAAATACTTGCCATTGATGGCAACTCTGTGGCACTTTAGAGTACAACTATGTGATGTGTTATATTTTTCTGAATATTTTATATGTTCATTACTTACTTTAAATTGTGCTTATTCCCTTCAACTACAGAATTTTCACTGGAGTTGTAAATTTTATGTACAAGTTCAAGAAAGAACTGGACATTTTCTATATGCAGAGCTCTGTGCCAGACTTTGTTCTGGATAAAAAATGAAGGAAAATGACAAAAGTGTCTACTCAGAAGGCACTAGAAAAGAACAACTGTGGCTGCAATGGTTTCTATTCAGCATCGTAACGAAGTAATTACAATTCTTCCATTATATTTGAATCCTCTACGCTCTTTGCATATACTTGGTCCTCAAAAATATTAATTGAATGCTTAAACTTTTTATAGATTTAAAGTTAAAAAAAAATGCATATATTGGCCGGGCACGGTGGCTCGCGCCTGTAATCCCAACACTTTGGGAGGCCAAGACTATCCTGGCTAACACAGTGAAACACCATCTCTACTAAAAATACAAAAAAATTAGCCAGGCATGGTGGTGGGCGCCTGTAGTCCCAGCTACTTGGGAGGCTGAGGCAGGAGAAGGGCCTGAACCCAGGAGGCGGAGCTTGCAGTGAGCCGATATCATGCCACTGCACTCCAGCCTGGGCGACAGAGCGAGACCCTGTCTCAAAAAAAAGAAAAAAAGCATATATTTATGAGCATCCCATTTAGGTGGACTAATTCTAAGGGGAACATAAAGGAGAGAGCTCTGTGTTCCAAAAAATAACTGAAAAAACTACTTCTGCAATTATTTAATTCCATAAAATAAAATACAAAAAAATGCATGCATCTTCATCTCAAGGAAAGATGGATATCAATACAAAATTTTTACAGATGCACACAATGAAGAATAAATATTATTTATTACCCACATTTTCTGAAACTGTGTTTGATAGTAGTACTCTGACTCCCCTTCCTCAAAATTTATTCTGCTGCTTTTGTATTTTATATGTATTTAATCATTTCAGTTAAATTGGTGATCACTGGGATTTTAATATTAGATCTGCTTTTATACAAAGATCTTTCAAAGCTCTCAGTAGAAGTATGAAGTAGTGAGAAAATGTGGTTTGAAGTGGGTTTATTTTTCTGTTTCTTTATAATGACACATTTTAATAACTTTTTAATGTCAGAAATATATATCTGCACCATCTTCTAATATAATAATCTATATACCTAGAAAAATGAGTACAAGATCTACATGAGGAAAACTACAAAACTTTGCAGAAAAATATCAAAAAAAACTAAGTGGAGATATTCTATATTCGCATGTAGAAAGACTCAATACTGTCAAGATGTTAGTTCTTTTCAATTTGATCTAGAGAATTAATGCAATCCCAGTAAAAATACCAGTGAATTACTTTGTGGATATCAATAAACTGATTCTAAAGTTTGTATGGAGAGGCAGAAGATCAGAATAGCCAACACAATACTTAAGGAGAAAAACAAAGTTGGAAGACTGATACTACTGACTTGAAGACTTACTATACAGCTACAGAAATCAAGCCAATGTGTTCTTGGTAAAAGAATGATCACATAGATTAAATGAACTAGAATAAAAATCTTCAAAATAGACCAACATAGAGTCAACTGATTTTTGACAGAGGAGCCTGTGCAATACAATGAAGAAAAGATGGTCTTTTTCAACAAATGATGTTGGAACAACTGTCATTCTACATGTAACAAAAATTAATCTAAATACAGATTTTACACTCTTCACAAAATTAACAACACCAAAAAAAAATGGATCACAGACTTAAACTTAAAACACAAACCTATAAAACTCTTGGACCATAATGTAGGAGAAAATCTTGGGTTTGGTGATGGCTTTTTCTTTTTTTTTTGCGGTGGGAGGGGATGGAGTCTCGTTCTGTCACCCAGGCTGGAGTGCAGTGGCGTGATCTCAGCTCACTGCAACCTCTGCCTCCTGGGTTCAAGTGATTCTTCTGCCTCAGCCTCCTGAGTAGCTGGGATTACAGGCGCATGCCACCACACCTGGCTAATTTTGTATTTTAGTAGAGAGGGGGTTTCACCACGTTCGTCAGGCTGGTCTCAAACTCCTGACCTCGTGATCCTCCCACCTCGCCCTCCCAAAGTGCTAGGATTACAGGCGTGAGCCACCATGCCTGGCCAGCTTTTTAGATATACCACTAAAGGCTCAATCTGTGAAAAAAAAATTAATAAATTGGACATAATTAAAATATAAAACTTATGCTCTCTGAAAGGCATTGTTAAAAGGACAAGAAGACGAGCCACAGCCTGGGAGAAAACAATATTTGTGAAAGATGTATCTGATAAAGAATTATTTAAAATACCCAAAGAACACTTAAAAGTCAGCAAAAAAAAAAAAAAAAAAAAACGAACAACTCAGTTACAAAATGAAGCAAGGAATTAACAAACACCTCATCAAAGAAGATATTTTGATGGCAAATAAGCATATGAAAAGATGTTCTGCATCATATGACATTAAAGAAACAAAAATTAAAATAACAATAATATATATTACTACACATCTATTAGAATGGCCAAAATCCAGAACACTGAGAACAACAAATGCTGGTAAGGATGGGCAGCAACAGGAACTCTCATTCAATGCTGGTGGAAGTGCAAAATGGTCCAACCACTTTGGGAGAAATTTAGTTGTTTCTTACAAACTAAATACACTGGTACCTTACAACCCCAAAATTGTGACCTTTGATATTTACCAAAAGAAGTAAAAAATGTATGTCCATGTAAAAATCTGCACTCTGATTATTAGAGTACCTTTACTTGTAATTGTCAAAACTAAGAAACAATCAGGATTTCCTTCATCAGGGAAATGGATAAATTGTGTTACATCCAGACAAGGGCATATTAATTAGTGCCAAAAAGATATGATTTTTTTAAGCCATTAAAATGTTCTTCAATGCATATTACTAAGTGAAAACTAGCCTGAACAGGCTGCATATCATTTAATTCCCAATATAAGGAAGATATTCTGGAAAAACAAAAGTATGAAGACAGTAAAAAGATCAATGATTGATAGGAATTGGAGAGGAGGAAGGAATGAATGTGTGTAGCATACAGGATTTTTAGGATAATGACCACTACTCTGTATGATACTACAATGATGGATTCATGTCATTGGAATATATAACAAAAAGAGTAAACTCTAATGTAAAATATAGACTGATAACGATGTATCAGTGTAGGCTTCATCAAGTATAATTAAGGTAAAATAGTGGTGAGGCATATTGATATTGGGGGAGAATATGTTTGTCGGAGGCTGGGGGTATACAGGAAATCTCTGTACCTTCTAATCAGTTTTGTGGTGAATCTAAACTCCTATGACAAATAGTCTGCATGTATGCATGTATTTTTGTATCTGTCTATCTATCCATCCATTATGATGTCAATAGTTATGGTATTCTACTGTATGACTGGAGCCTAACAGACTTAATCCTAACCTATATTGTATTACTGACTTGAGCTGTTTCAAAACTTTCAGGATAAAATTTAGTAACAGGAAAGAAAGCTTGTTATAGTATAATGGTAACTAATAAAAGTAAAGGAAATGATGAAGTTAGAAACCCAATATTAAGTGCTAAAACTAGTCTCAAGGCGTCTGTGTAAAAATTACTGTTACATTACAAAGGGGAAACATACAGTGAAGAAAATTGGAGAATACCATATTAACTATATCATCAAAACTAATATCACCATTATGGAAGCAAATTCCATGTTCCCGCTAATACAATGCACTGAAATGGACACATTGTTTCAGTTGTGTACCTGCCAAGAGTATATACATTGAATTGCTAATGAGTAAACATCCAACAGAATTAAACCGAGAGACATTCAACAAAATAACTGGCCAGTGATGTAAGGTACAGAAACAAACGTAAAGGCTCAGGATTTTCTCTGAATTAAAGTTGACTAAAAGCACATGTTAAGTAAATGCAATGTGAATCCTGTATGGGAAAAAATAATCAGTCTTTCAGGCATTTGAAACAATTTAAGTATGAATATGAGGCAATCGTGTTGTATTTATATTTCTTCATTTTTGTCAAAGAAACTAAACTTAACATAATTTTCTTCTTCTTGTAATATTAGAATTAATTTATTAAGAGGCAAGGGACAGAATTTCTATTTTCTTGTTTTCAAAAGAAAAAATATATATCATACACACACACAAAAGTATACATATATATGCAAACATATTTTAGATACTGAGAAAATATCTAAAAGAAGATAAATAAGAAAGAGAATGAGAAGGAGAGGGAGAAGAAGAAAAAACAGAGAAAAATGGGAGCAAAATATGAACAAATCAAATAGGGGCATACATGGAAAATCCTGGTGAAAGTTATTACATTAATCTTTGTAAATGTTATAAATTTGAAATTACATAAATTTACACACAAAAAAGAAAATACCTGCACAGTTATGACAAACATAAAACAATTTTCTTATTCACAGGAAAAATTCCTACAAGAATCTTTTCTTATTTAGTAAAGCATATAAACTTTTGAATATAGAATTTCCTTTTACTTAATTTAAAATTATAAACTAATTATGAAAATATTTCAGTAGTTGCCGTCCAGAACTTTGGTCTATTTCTCAATTTGTACCTACATTTCTCTTTTTATTTCACAATAATGCTTGGTAGTGTTTGTGTGTGTATATGTGGGCGGGGGGAGGGGGGGGCGGGGAGCGTGGGAGGTGGAGTAGTTTATTGAGAGACCTGGTCATTTCTTGCTGATAAATAGGCATGCAGATCGAAATATAAATGTTTGTTTGTTTGTTTGCTTGTTTTTGGAGACAGAGTCTCACTCTGTCACCCAGGTTGGAGTGCAGTGGCGTGATCTCGGCTCACTGCAAGCTCTGCCTCCTGAGTTCATGCCAGTCTCCTGCCTCAGCCTCCCGAGTAGCTGTAACTACAGGCGTGTGCCACCACGCTGGGCTAATTCTGTGTGTGTGTGTGTGTGTGTGTGTGTGTGTGTGTATTTTTAGTAGAGACGGAGTTTCACCGTGTTAGCCAGGATGGTCTCGATCTCCTGACCTTGTGATCCGCCCGCCTCGGCCTCCCAAAGTGCTGGGATTACAGACGTGAGCCACCGTGCCTGGCCCGAAATATAGTTTTATCTGTCTCTGTCATCTCTGCCTCTGTCTTTCTCTCTCAATCTTAAATACACAAATAGATATTACTGATGCAATATTAAATAAAATAAACTTTTGCTTGTATATAATTTCAGTTTCTGCAAATATACAGATATACATAGATTTTAGGATTTTCTAAACTAAAACTGTCTATTCCAGTAAGGGGTAATGAGTGACTCCTGAATTAGAGGTGATTTCCTTTTTTTTTTTTTTTTTAATTTAATTTTTGATTTCTGTCTTTTGTACAGACATGGTCTTGCTTTGTTGTTCAGGCTGGTCTCAAATTCCTGGCTTCAAGCAATTCTCCTGACTCAGCATCCCAAAATGCTGGTTGGGATTATAGACATAAGTCACCATGCCCAGCCTAGAGAGGATTTTCTACAAGAATTTCTATAGCATTTAAAGAGACACAAATTGCAAAAAATCTAAGTAATTTTATTGAACTATACTACAACTTCCTAGCTGGACTGAATGCACCATGAGTTGCTCAGGACTAGTAATTTGCAGCATAACATGAATGCCCTGACACTGATGCGGTATAACTGCCCTTCACTTCATGTATGTGTGTATTGGCTGCCTTTGTGCTCTTTCAACAACTATTGAAGAGATTATTTCCCTTCACACCGTGGCTTTCTTTATCTTCGCTCTATCATATAGCCTTTCTGCATCCGTGAATTCACTTATTAGAGGAGTTGCAAATGTGGTCAATTCCATGAGAAGAGCACATCATTGTCTAGAACCTGAATAATATTGCTTCTGGTTTGAAAAGCAGTTTGGATAAAATAAGGCTTTTAACACAGTGGTCTTTTAATGTGCTCAAAAATTTTATCTTGCTTAGTAAAATTTAATAATTTTCTCTATACTTATTCATTGTTACGCTATTTTTTCTAAATATTTAATATTTTGCTATTTTAAACATTCATCATTTTTCAATTATATTTTCTACCCAATTATTACTGATGTAAGAAAAAACAATTGTTGGCTGGGCACGGTGGCTCAAGCCTGAATTCCTAGCCCTTTGGGAGGCCAAGGTAGGTGGATTGCCTGAGCTCAGGAGTTCGAGACCAGCCTGGGCAACACAGTGAAACCTCGTCTCTAGTAAAATACAAAAAAATTAGCTGGGCATGGTGGCATGAACCTGTAATCCCAGTCACTTGAGAGGCTGAGGCAGGAGAATTGCTTGAACCTGAGAGACGGAGGTTGCAGTGAGCTGAGATTGTGCCATTGCACTCCAGCCTGGGCAACAGAGTGAGATGCCATCTCAAAGAAAAAAAAAAAAAAAGTAGAAGCAAAAGAAAAAGCTATTGTTTTAGAATTCCATCACATGAAAACTTCTCTTGAGTGTCTTACATTATTTTCATTGTTGACTTAAATAATTTGGGTCTTTGTTTAAAACAGTTATTCATTAGTAGATAAAGAAAGTATGTTTGTATTCTTAATTGGGTTTAAGTTTATATACAAAATGAATGTTGTATTTTTTCAGAAGTCTTTTTTGTCTATCCAGGTAATGGTAATTTCTTATTTTCTTATTGATGTCATTGATTATATAAATTTATCCACTAGTATTGGATAAACTTTATGCTTTTATTATAGTTCATTTATGATAATGCTCTGTTTTTTTTAAGTACTCTACAGAAACAGCTTTTTAAATAATAATGAGAAAACTTTGATATGTACCAGATATATTCAAGACTTTGGGGTACCTAAGTAAATCAGGCAACATTGTTATGTCCAATTAAAGACATAACTTGCTGCTTCAAAAGATTTGTTTGGCTAACATATTAAACCCAGGAATTTCTGACTTTAAAGCTTGAACTCTTGTTTTTTTTTTTTTTTTTTTATCACACTCAACTGCCGTTTTCAATATTGTGATGTCACTTAAGTATCCTCTAGGGAAGCTAAAGGCCTCCAGAATTTACCAGATAAGGTTAAGAGATAATTCTTATGTTATTTTAAATATTACTGAGCTAAGAAAAAAAATCTATTTTTTTAAATATACTCAGTACTTATAACAAACATTGGTATATGGACATAAATGTTGAACAATTACAGCACAAATACAGACTCTATATTTCAAAACATCATATTGTACACCTCAAATACAGACAATATTTCTGTCAATTAAAAAATACTATAGGCCGGGCGCGGTGACTCAAGCCTGTAATCCCAGCACTTTGGGAGGCCAAGGTGGGCGGATCACGAGGTCAGGAGATCGAGACCATCCTGGCTAACACAGTGAAACCCAGTCTCTACTAAAAAAAATACAAAAAACTAGCTGGGCGAGGTGGCGGGCGCCTGTAGTCCCAGCTACTCGGGAGGCTGAGGCAGGAGAATGGCGTGAACCCAGGAGGCGGAGCTTGCAGTGAGCTGAGATCCGGCCACTGGACTCCAGCCTGGGCGACAGAGCGAGACTCCATCTCAGAAAAAAAAAAAAAAATACTATAGCACCTATAAAAATAAATAATTTTGAAAATATTGAAAACAAATGAGTTATATCAAGAAAGGCTTTCCAATTATTAATATTATCAATATTAATGACAGAAGAATACATGGAATACAACATTATTTTAATATTAAAGCTAGATTGATTTTGTATGAGTTAGACAGCTACCTCATATTTTACACAAAATAATTATAGGAAGATTAAATATTTAAGTGTGAGATAAAAAATTGCAACACATTAAAATAAACAGATACTAAAATTAATCACTGTGTCAAAACAAAATCCACAGATTATGGAAAATGTCAATATGAGGTAAAAAGTGTTTACCATGTATGCTAATAGATATACTTTCATCAGTTTAAAAATAAATACAAGAAAGAAAACTTTTAGAGACATGATCTCACTTTGTTGCCCAGACATGATCACTGGATGAATTTCAGAGACACAATCCTAGCTCACTGCAGCCTTGAATTCCTGGGCTCAAGAAATCCTCCCATCTCAGCCTCCCAGCATGCTGAGATTACAGGTGTGAGCCACTGCACCTTAATTTTAAATGAATCTTTAAAATTAAGTTTAATAAAATCATGCAAATCTCAGTTTTACATGTACAAATGTCTTTAAAAAGTTATTGTTAAAGAAAAAAATCTATAAACATATGCAAAGTTTAATTTTATTATTAATCAAAAAACACAATAACGAATTTTTTATTTTAAACTGGCAAAAGTAGAAATGATGGCAATGCCCAGTGTTGTTAAGACCTTTGGAAAATGGTTAAATTCATAAACTCTTGAAGGAAGGGTAAATTTGAAGAGAAAAATCTCAAGGGAGAGGGACCAAAATGCAGACAATATCATAAAATTCTTTGAAAAATGACATACACTTGTTTCAGCTCACCTTTTTAAAGAGTACATCCTATGAAAGCAAACAACATATTTTCAGAGATCTATATTCATGTTATATTCATTATGAATTTCATATAGAAATCAATAAATTGTAAAAATATTTGAATATCCAATACAATGTGATTGGATGAACAAAATACGGTACACTAATAGAAGGAAAAACTCAAGCAGCATCTCCCAAGAGGAGATGAATAATAAAATTGAAATAGTTAATGAAAAACATACATTTAGTATTTTGTTAGTCTTGAATATGATTGCAGCCTTTTTTTAAACAACCTTTCAACTTAGACTTTTTAATCAAAATGTAATGTGGGTTAATAATAGATATTTTAAAAATCACAGGTAATATGGTTTTGATCTATGTCCCCACCCAAATCTCATGTCGAAATGTAATTCCCAACGTTGGAGGTGGGGCCTGGTGGGAGGTGATTGGATCATAAGAGTGGTTTCTCATGATTTAACACCACCACTCCTCACTCCTCTCTGTTGTCCTCAGGATAGTGAGTTCTCAAGGTAGCTGGATGTTTAAAAGTGTGTGCACCTCCCCCATCTCTCTTCCTTCTGCTCTGGCCACATCAATCCTGCTTGCTTCCCCTCCAGCTTCTGCCATAATTGTAAGTTTTCTGAGGCTTCCGCAGAACCAGATGCTGCCATGTTTCCTGTAGAGCCTGCAGAACCATGAGCCAATTAAACCTCTTTTCTTTATCAATTAGTCTCATGTTTTTCTTTATAGTGGTGGGAGAATAGACTAATACAGAAAACTGGTACCAAGGAGTACAGCATTGTAATCAAGTTACCCGAAAATGTGGAAGCAGATTTAAAACTGGGTAATGGGCAGAGTTTGGAACGATTTGGAGGGCTCAGAAGAAGACAGGAAGATGAGGGAAAGTTTGGAACTCCCTAGAAACTGGTTACATTGTTGTGACCAAAATGCTGAAAGTGATATGAACAGTGAAGTCTAGGCTGTGGAGGTCTCAGATGGAGATAAGGAACTTATTGGGAATGGAAGTAAAGGTCACTTTTCTTATGTCTTGGCAAAGAGTTGGGCTATATTACACCTCTGCTCTAGGGATCTATGGAATTTTGAACTTGAGAGTGATGATTTAGGGTATCTGGGAGAAAAAATTTCTCAGCAGCAAGGCATTCAAAAAGTGGCCTGGTTGCCTCTAACTACCTATACTCATATGTATGAGCAAATAAATGACCTGAAATAGGAACTCAATTTTAAAAGGAAGCAGAGCGTGTTTGGGAAATTTACACCCTGGCCATGCAGTAGAAAAGAAAAACCCATTTTCTGGGGAGGAATTCAAACTGGCTACAGAAATTTGCATAAGTAAAGAGGAGCCAAGTGCTGATATCCAAGACAATGGGGTAAAGGCCTCAAAGGTATTTCAGAGACCTTCTTGGCCAGAGGCCTAGGGGGACTGAATGATGTACGTCAGGCCCAGGGCTCCACTGCTCTGTGGAGCCTCAGGACACTGCCTCCTATATTCTGGTGGCTCCAGTTCCAGATGTGTCTCCTACTCCAGCTTTGGATTAAAGGGGCCCAGGAACAGCTCAGGTTGATGCTCCAGCAGGTGTAAGCCAGAAGTCTTGGTGGTTTTCCCAAAATGTTAAGCCTGCTGGTGTGCAGAGTGCAAGCGTTGAGGCTTGGGAGCCTCCAACTGGATTTCAGAGGATGTATGGAAATGCCTGGATGTGCAGGCAGAAGTCTGGTGCAGAAGCAGAGCCCTGAGGAAGAAGCTCTTCTAGGGCAGAGCAGAAGGGAAATGTGGGGTTGGAGCCCCCACACAGAGTCCCCACTGGGGCACTGTCTAGGTGAATTATGGGAAGAGGGCCTCCATCCTCCAGACCCCAGAAAGGTAGATCCACTGACAGCTTGTGCCATGAGCCTGGAAAAGCTGGAGGAACTCAATGCCATCCCATGAAAGAGCCACAGGTGCTATACCCTGCAGAGCCACAGGGGTGGAGATGCCCAAGGCTCTGGGAGCCCATCTCTTGCATTAGTTTGCCCTCAATGTGAGGCATGGAGTCAAAGGAGATTTTGGAGCTTTAAGATTTAATGACTGCCAAGCTGTGTTTTGGACTTGCATGGGGCCTGTGGCCCCCTTTTTTTTTTTTTTTTTTTTTGGCCAATCTCTCTCATTTGGAATGGGAACATTTACCCAATGCCTGTAACCCCATTCTATCTTGGAAGTAACTAACTTATTTTTGATTTTACAGGCTCAAAGGCAGAAGGGCTTTGTCTTGTCTCAAATGAAACTTTGGACTGGGACTTTTGAGTTAAGGCTGGAATGAGTTAAGAGTTTGGGGGACTGTTGTGAAGGGATGATTGTGACACAGCCAGGTGGGAGCAGGTCTCTGGCAAAACTCCACCCAGCCTGCACACTGCAGTGAAGCCTCAGGAAGTTTGCAACATCTGCAACAGGGAGGAGCCTGACACCTTCTCTTCCTGGGATTCAAACTTCAAGGCAGGAAGCACTCTAGCAGGCACTCTGGCCTTGAAGAGAGTCCCTGTTTCCCCGTCTCCTTCATTTTTACTCAATAAAACCCTGTCTTACTCACTGTTTTGTTTTTCTAAGACCACCAGAGCGGGTACAAAAGAACCAGCGACTAGGCAAGGGTAGGAGCAAAACTGCAAGTTTATTTTGGTCACCTAGCTTCAAGGGAAGAAGGTGGGTAGGGAGAGGTCTGTTGGCCCCCCGACAAAAGGGGCCCCCAGAGTCACCCGTACAGCTCTCGGATGGAGTTCCCGCAGTCCTAACATCCCGACAGGAGTGGAGGACTGAGGAAGGCCGCGCGTGGCGTGCCTCCGGAGCGGCTTTTCTAGGAGTGGGAGGGCAATAGGCGGGGCACGGGCGTGTCAGGGGGCGTTCCACAGGTGCGACCAGGTAAATCTTGGTCTCTTCAGATTGACATCACCTGGCGCATGCCTAGTTGGTCTGCACCTTCCCGGGT
>NW_016806911.1:888235-898512 GCF_001698545.2 Rhinopithecus bieti | reverse complement strand
ACTGTTTTGTTTTTCTAAGACCACCAGAGCGGGTACAAAAGAACCAGCGACTAGGCAAGGGTAGGAGCAAAACTGCAAGTTTATTTTGGTCACCTAGCTTCAAGGGAAGAAGGTGGGTAGGGAGAGGTCTGTTGGCCCCCCGACAAAAGGGGCCCCCAGAGTCACCCGTACAGCTCTCGGACGGAGTTCCCGCAGTCCTAACATCCCGACAGGAGTGGAGGACTGAGGAAGGCCGCGCGTGGCATGCCTCCGGAGCGGCTTTTCTAGGAGTGGGAGGGCAATAGGCGGGACACAGGCGTGTCAGGGGGCGTTCCACAGGTGCGACCAGGTAAATCTTGGTCTCTTCAGATTGACATCACCTGGCGCATGCCTAGTTGGTCTGCACCTTCCCGGGTTGCTGGCTGGATTTTCGCGCGCGCGGGAAAAGTTGGGGGGTGAAGAACCCGGAAGTGCGCCATCTTGCCTCCGTTCATCCAAACACTCACCATTTAAATTGTTTGTAACCCTGAATTTTCATGGCCATGAAACAAAAAACCCATA
Source organism: Rhinopithecus bieti (assembly GCF_001698545.2). Classification (NCBI taxonomy): domain Eukaryota; kingdom Metazoa; phylum Chordata; class Mammalia; order Primates; family Cercopithecidae; genus Rhinopithecus; species Rhinopithecus bieti. The sequence goes on along the minus strand of NW_016806911.1, from coordinate 897,972 downwards.
TTTAGCTGAACTAAGAAAAAGTCCTGCAACAATTGTCTTTTAAAACATGAGAAGGGAATGAGATTTGGAAGGGGCCAAGTGCAGAATCATATGGTTTGAATCTGTGTGCCCACCCTAATCTCATGTTGAAATGTAATTCCCAGTATTAGTAGGTGGGGCCTGGTGAGAAGGGAGATGATTGAATCATGAGAGCAGTTTCTCATGGTTTAACACCATTCCTATGACAATGCTGTCATAGGCATCGTGAGTTCTCATGGGACCTAGTTGTTCAAAAGTGTGTAAACTTTCCCCCTCTCTTTTCCTTTTGCTCTTGCCATGTAAGACCTGCCTGCTTATCCTCCACCTTCTGCCATGATCATAAGTTTTCTGAGGCCTACCCAGAACCAGATGCTAACATGCTTTCTGTACAGCCTGCAGAACCATGAGCCAATTAGACTTCTTTGCTTTATAAATTACCCAATCAGTCACAGGTATGTCTTTACAGCAGCATGAGAAGGAATACAACAAGGAAGGCTAAAGAAAATAATTTAAATCACTCTGAAGTAAATAACCACAAATACTTATATATATATACATATATTTTTTCAAAAATAAAGAAATTAAAATGAGTAAGAGTTCAGCTGTGGCACTTGTTGGAAGACTGTGAAAAGCACAAATTCCAATTATTTGAAAGAAATCTTTAATCCTAAAATATTGTGATAACATAATTGTTACCATTGCTTTTAAATAATAATTTTTTGTATGTAGAATTTTGAAGAGCCAATGAGGTAACAGGGAGTTTCCATTTAAAAAACTTTATAGAATTTTGTTTTCCTAAACTCTAATTAAATTCTTATTAAATAAATTAGGAAAATAATATAGTTTAAAAATACATTTGATTTCTTATTTTTCATTTGTTGACCTAAGAGAAAGACTGAAGCACAAAATATAATTTTAAGAGTTTACATGAACCAAAGTGAGGTTAGCTGCGTGGGGCACACTTCCAAGTAGTTTTGGGGAGAGCTCCATCAACCTTTGTTACAAACTGGTTTTTAAAGGCAAAGAAAACAAGGAGTGGGCTGATACAAGGTTATCTAATAGGAATTCTCATTGACTACAGAGATATCATTGATTAGTGATTGGCTATATATTATTGAATTAATGTTATGAATTAGGGTGTCTATCACATGGCATTTAAAGGCTTCTTGGCATCAGTTAATCTAGAACTCACATAGCAAGTGCCTTTAAGAGGTAATTGTTTTGCTCTAATGGGAGAGATGTGACTGCTATTTCATTCAAATTCCTTTCTGGGTCTGATAATTTATAGGAGCTCACATTCCTCAGATAAAAATTTACTTTTTTTTCTTCACAGATTAAACTGTCATTTATTTTAAATGATAGTATCAAAAGGATTGCTTGTTACAGTTAAAAATAATACAAGTTCAAAGTAGTCATAAGGCCATGTTATTTGTGAATATGTCAGAGGCATTTGAACCAGAGTGACCTATCCAGAAGAGGCACTGGCTGGGTAAAATGAAACTGACCTGCTGGGCTGCATTCCCAGAAGTTTAGGCATTCATAATCACAAGATGTTGATGGTCAAGGGAACAGATTAATCATGTTTACTAAACAGACCCAGGACTTAACAGACCCGGAAAGTGTCCTGATGTCCCCACATCTTAAAGACAAAAGCATTCTTAGTTTAAGAATATTTTGCTTTAAGATAATTATGTAGATTTTTGCAAAATCAGTAGAATTACACAAAGATTAACAATCCTTTGTCATGAGCCCTAGAGGCATAGCATATATACATATACATATGTGTGTATACATATATACACACATATATGTGTGTGTTTATGTGTGTATATATATACACACACATATATTTGTGTGTTTGTGTGTGTGTGTATATATATGTGTGTGTGTGTGTATATATATACAGATATGGTTTGGTTGTGTCCCCACTCAAATCTCATCTTGAATTGTAACTCCCACAATTCCCATGTGTCATGAGAGGGACCAGTAAGAGGTAATTGCATCATGGGGATGGGCCTTTCTCATGCTGCTCTCATGATAGTGAATAAGTCTCACAAGATCTGGTGGTTGCATAAAGAGGAGTTTACCTGTACAAGCTTTCTCTCTTTGCCTGCCATCATCCATGTAAGATGTGACATGCTTCTCCTTGCCTTCTGCCATGATTGTGAGGACTGCCCAGCCACATGGAACTGTAAGTCCATTAAAACTCTTTTTCTTTCCAATCTCAGGTATGTCTTTATCAGCAGCATGAAAATAGACTAATGCAATATTTTCTTTGTTTTTTGCTTTTAAACTTCTATATAAACAAGAGTTCTGCCTAAGGTGGGCATGTTTCTCCTCTTGCTTTCAGGAATGCCGTCCTCTATGGAGCAGCCATTGTTTTTGTTTCTTTATTTTTCTTATAAACTTCCTTTCACTTAACTTTGTAGCCTAGCCCCAAATTCTTTCTTGTGTAAGATCTAAGAACCCTCTCTTGGGACTCCTTTCCAGTGACAGTTATGGTAAATATTTAGCATGACAGTTGTGCCAGGGCACCAAAAAACTTTTACTATGGCACTTGTTGGAAAATTATGAAAAGCACAAACTCCAATTATTTGGAAAAAACCCACCTAACTATATAATATTATGTGATAACATAATTGCTACAATTGCTTTTCAGAGAATAAATTTGTGTGTGTGTGTGTGTGTGTGTGTAGAATTATTGAAGAGTTAATGAGGTAACAGGATGTTTCCATTTAAGAAAGTTTATAGAATTTTGTTTTCCTAGAAGAATGAAAATGTGTCCAGTAGAAAATGGCGTGGTGCAGGACAGCGGAGGAATGATGACTGGAACTGACTTAGAGGCTCTAATAGTAAGCTTGTATGCCATCTATGCAACTCCTAGCAATCACATAATTTTTCGTGATTTATTGTCTTAGAATTGGTTAATTGTGTTACATTTTTTAAAAATACAATTTCTTATTTTATACTTCTGTAATTTGATTCTATCTTCTAGTTCCATGAAATGAACGGTTTACTCAGTTCATTTTTGTTCATATATATGTGTTATTACAGCTTATTGGAAATTCGCAAAAAATGTGCTGCATGATCTAAATTTTTGAATACTAAATGAGATGTGTATATATATTATATATACACACATATACATAAACTATTAACAATCTCTGTCTGATGATATAGTTATTAATAATTTTTTTATTTTTTAAGAATTTAAAAATAGTCTGTACTGCTTTCTTGATAAGAAAATACATATTTACATGGTAAACCTATATATTGAAAACTTAAGTAAAATATTAAATAAATAATGTCAGTTTATGATAAAATGTTGATAAAATTTGAAAAGAAACTTTGTTAGGCCGTTTTCACACTGCTATGAAGAACTACCTGAGACTGGGTAGTTTATAGAAAGAGGTTTAATTGACTCACAATTCACATGGCTGGGGAGGCCTCAGGAAGCTTACAGTCATGGCAGAAGGCAAAGGAAGAGGGCAAGGGGGAAGTGCCAGTTTAACGCCATCAGATATCATGAGAACTCACTCACTATCATGAGAAAAGCATGAGGAAAGCTACCCCCATTATTCAGTCATCTCCCACCTGGTCCCTTCCTTGACACACATGGGGATTACAATTCATGATGAGATTTGGGTAGAGACACAGAGCCAAAATCTTATCAGGAACCCATTAAATTCACACTATATGCTGCATTCACTCATCATGTTAAAAAATACAAGTTAGTACCCTTCACATTTTACTCTTTTGCATTAAAATGTTTATATATGTATGCTTATCTGCAATTTTAAAGAATATAAATTAGACACTTTTGCTCTTTTGTAACTGTTTTGGGTCTAAGGAAGTTTTTTTAGTAAAAAGGGTCATCGTTGCCAATAGAGAAATAATTAGATTGCAACGCATTATCTGAAATGCTTTTTGCTTTATAAAACATTTTCCAGCAAAGTTTCTATAAAAAATGGAATTTCTCTCCCTTAGGTTATATTTCACAAGGATTATGAGCATTAGGTGTCTTTCTTTTGATACCTGCCATGAAAGCTCTGCCTGGATAAAACCAGCCAAACAGGCTAATCTCCTACAGCTATTTGTGATAGTCACTATGCATGAGAATGATAAGTGAGGGATGCAACTCAAGTGTTCCCACTGGGAAGAAAGTCTATCATCATCTGTCTAACATTGCTATGGCTCCTTAAATGAAGGATTCAATACTTGGGATCATTTTGAAAATATGCCAAAGTCATCTTTGCTCACTAATCTCTCTGACAGTTGAAACGCTATAATGAAAATATTACAAAAGTGGTTCTTATAAGAGACAGTCTTATGTTTTCCCTAAAGTTTAGGGCATTGTTTTCAACACCTTTATCTCAATTAGTATTTCTTCTTAGAAGACTAATGCTTGGTTTCCACATGCATATTTTTAATAATTATATTTATTGAATAATTATAATTATTAGTTATCCTTTATTGGGTTATGAACTGATATTAAAATTAAAAAATGAATAAAATCAGATACAGCAATATAGCACATCAAAATCTGAGTATGATAAACCATCTTTCAGGTAATTATTCCTTAAATCCAAGTAAAAATATAATCAGTAGGAGTAAATATAGAACATCTAAATTAATGCCAACTTCACTGAGGGCTATTTGACAACATGTATTGAGGGCTGAAATCAATGTGATTCCCTGTCCCTATATTGAACAATACTGGACAATTTCTGTGTCTTTATCATAAAATGCTAGGGACAATCAAATATTTGCTTCTGGAAGATATGACAGTGAGCCAATCTTTCTTTTTGTTTTTTTCTTTTCTTTTTTTTTTTTTGAGACAGAGTGCTCTGCACTGGTCAGCCCAGGCTGGAGTGGTAGCGGTGCGATCTTGGCTCACTGGCAAGCTCCGCCTCCCGAGGTTCATGCCATTCTCCATTCTCCTGCCTCAGCCTCCCCGTAGCTGGGACAACAGGTGCCTGCCACCACACCTGGCTATTTTTTTTTTTTTTTTTTTTTTTTTTTTTTTTTTGGTAGAGACGGGATTTCACTGTGTTACCCAGGATGGTCTCCATCTCCTGACCTCGTGATCTGCCCACCTGGGCCTCCCAAAGTGCTGGGATTACAGACGTGAACCACGGCGCCCAGCCCAATATAGCTTTCTTATCAAGACTAACAGATTGCTCAAGACTTACTTCAAGACCCTTAATTCACGTTGCCAGTCAATTCAACCCTACTTTATCATAAATTGTTCCTAATCTTAAGTATTTACACAGATTACAAGCCCCATCTTAATATTACACAAATCAAGTCATCAAACTCTGTAACTATCCTCAATTATTTTCATATTGAGACACTACTAACACTATTTCAAGTTGATATTCCCTCCTTATTGCAGTAAGTCTCATCAATTTAAATTTGCTTAATCAACAGCTTTTTCAGGTGGTCTTTGTGGAGGGCAACAGTCAATAGCTTCAAAGCACTTAAAGAAACAAATATTCAATAATAGAGAGATGTTCATTTGAATTAGCGTGTATGTTCATAAGGCAGAATGCCATTACATAATGAAAAATCAAGGATTTTAAAAAAATAGATGGACATCTTGTATTACATTCAAAAGGACTGAAAACAAATGATAATCAAAATGATTTTTGTATTCTACTCCACCCAAATCTGTTACTTTTCAATTTTATTCACTTCAGTTAAGAACTTTAACATCTATCTTGTTGCTCCAGCCAAAAATCATAGTATTATTTTGGTTACACTTTTTGTCTCTATTCCCTTTCTACATATATTGTATTGACCTTTACATTTTGCTTTAATTACAAGTATATATGTCCCCTTTTTTTATTTGTATTTCCTAATAATGAAGTTGTTGGGGCTCAGAACATACCATCCCAAAATGAGACTGTAGGAGACTAATCTATGCTATCACAAAATGTACTTCTTGGCATATTTTGAGATAACTATTCAGAGAAGCTGCAGACACAGGAATAGATCTGAAAAGCTGTCCTTTTGTTAAAGAAATTTACATCTATCTACATTAGTAAACAGCAAATGTAAGAACAGGCTTTCTCTGAGCCTCCTTATCTGTCTAAAACAGATCTAGAAAAGATCATATCAATGCTTGGCCCAGAAAGAATTTTGCATAGCCCATCACCTATTCTGAAGGCTGCCTGAGATACTCGATCTGTATAGTAAAACAACCTTTGTTCATTATGGATATCCTCCCTTCAACCTCCTATGGTTTGTGTTGCCACCTCTCCACAATAAGCCCCTATTTCTTTCTCTAGCTCAAAATGCTATTTAAGCTTCAACCATCTGGCCCCTCTTTGAGTCTTATATTTTGTGGGATTCCTGTGCATATGCACATAATAAATTTGTATGCCTTTTCTCCCTATTTTTTATTTATTTTTATTTTTTAGAGATAGAGTCTTGCTCTTTTTTATTTTTTAAGAGATAGAGTCTTGCCAGGCTGGAATGCAGCGGCCTGGGATGGATCACAGCTTACTGTAGCCACAAACTCCTGGGCTCAAGGGATCATCCTGCCTCAGCCTCCTGAATACCTGGACCACAGGCATGAGTCAGAGCATCCAGATTTGTCTTACTAATCTGTCTACTGTCAAGATCATTACAGAGCTCAGACCTTCAGAGGGTGGAAGGAAAGTTTTCTTCACCTTTAAAAAGTCATTATTGGCAGGGCGCGGTGGCTCACGCCTGTAATCCCAGCACTTTGGGAGGCTGAGGCGGGCGGATCATGAGGTCAGGAAATCGAGACCAACCTGGCTAACATGGTGAAACCCTGTCTCTACTAAAAAATACAAAAAAATTAGCTGGGCATGGTGGTAGGTGACTATAGTCCCAGCTACTGGGGAGGCTGAGGCAGGAAAATAGTGTGAACCCGGGAGGCAGAGCTTGCAGTGAGCGCAGATTGCGTCACAGCACTCCAGCCTGGGCGACAGAGCGAGACTCCATCTCAAAAAAAAAAAAAAAAAAAAAAAAAAAAGGCATTATTATGTCTTTCCAAGGATACCATAATAGCAGCTGCCCTTCTTCTATTCTTAGCCTTTAAACTAATTCTCAACATAGCAGCCGATTGGTTCATTTATGAATACAAATTAGATACAGTGTAAATCACTATAAACATCTATTTATTGCAATTATAATAAAACATAAATTCTTATTTATGGCATTTCCTTAATAATGTAGGTAAATACATATTCTTACCTCTCCAACTTCGTCTCCTATTATTCTCTTTCTAGCTCACAAAAGTCAGCTTCACTGACCTCCTGTGTTATTTTTCATCTAAGTCAAACTCTCACGACTTTGAGCCTTTACTGCTGTTAATTTCATTGGAATTTGCTTCTCCAGCATTTCCTTATTTTTTGAATATTATTGGGAAATACAATTTTAAGATAATCTTCCCCAGCCCAAAAATGCTTTTCAAAAAGGTGGTAGAGAAACAAAACCCATATGTTGGTTTGCGTATTTTGGCAACATTATCATTTTACAACTGTATTTTAGAAAAATGTTCACACACACACACAATTTCTAAAAAATTTCACAGAGGAACCCTCCACAAATTGTTCAGGCCAAAAAAGAGGAGACAATGTTACTTCCCCTTCTCTGAACATGACTGATGCTGGGCAGCTATTCAGGAGATAAATAATAGTCTTTTAGATAAAGAGTCATATGATATTTTTCTTTTCAAGTTCTTGAGAGTATTAGTGTTCTTTCTCAAAAACATAGGCCAATCATTTGTGAGGAATTTAAAAGGAAGAGAGTATTTAAAATAATAACCATACAATACCAAACAACAAACAAACAAACAAAAAACTATTTACGTGACAATTAGGTTTTGGGCCTTGTCTTCTAATATAGTGAGGCCAAAGTAATCATAAATCTGGTTAGACCAGGGATCAAGGTGGGGCATACTTTGAAAGTTGACATATTTTGTATATGATCTCTCAAGCTGTACTCCTCTAGGAAAACTTCCCTCCTGCCTTCTCCACTGCATCTTTCCTAAATTCTGATCTCTTTTCTGAACAATATGACATTTATTCTTATTTATAATTTTTAAATGTATTTAAATTACTTTTTCATGGAGACAGGATCTCCCTCTGTTGCCCAGGCTGGTCTTGAAATCCTGGACTCAAGTGATCCTCCTACCTCAGCCTCCCAAAGTGCTGGGACTATAGACGTGAGCTACCATGTCCAGACAACATAATATAACATTTATTGGGCCGGGCGCGGTGGCTCAAGCCTGTAATCCCAGCACTTTGGGAGGCCGAGACGGGCGGATCACGAGGTCAGGAGATCGAGACCATCCTGGCTAATAAGGTGAAACCCTGTCTCTACTTAAAATACAAAAAACTAGCCGGGCGACGAGGCGGGCGCCTGTAGTCCCAGCTACTCGGGAGGCTGAGGCAGGAGAATGGCGTAAACCCGGGAGGCGGAGCTTGCAGTGAGCTGAGATCTGGCCACCGCACTCCAGCCTGGGTGGCAGAGCAAGACTCCATCTCAAATAATAATAATAATGATAATAATAATATAACATTTATTATACTACCACTTTTTTAAAAGCAATTGTCATAGATGATTAACTATGTGCATGTTTGGAAGGTTTATTCACATTGTCAACAAAAGGTCATGAGATCTTCAGAGAACAAAGGGAAAGCTTATTTTCTATTAAAAAATAATCCGTAGATTGAGTAGGCATAACATTCAATACAAATAGAAGTATGCTCTCCACAGAACAAAGGGAGGGACTGGCTTAAATAGGGAAAGTTCTCACCTAGGTTATCAACCAGGTCCACTTAGGCAAGTGAAAGTTTCAAACTTGTTCATTTCTGATTGGTCAAAATAGTTGACCCTGATGAGATAGTTTCTAGACCCCAAATCGGCCAAGTTTCTGTCAGATGTTTCTTTCAAACAGCCAGTGAGTGACAGGGGGAGTTTCTGGTCACAGTTAATCTTGACACTGACAACGGAAACTTCTTTGGCTTGGTTGTAAAAAGGAGGTCCTGTGACACTTAGATCTTTCTAAGAATGCAGAGTACGTGATTGTTCCCTCTCTTAACTATGGTGGCCTGGTTCTGTTCTAAGCTCAGTTAGCCAAGGAGAGTCCACTTTGCCTGTTAGTGGGGGCAAATTTAAACAACATATAGATAATAATGTCTTAAATTCTTAAGGAGCTAGTTTCTCATTATTCTATATATCTCTCCACATATATCTACAAGTTGAGAACATTTGAAATACTTACTAAATTGATGTTTTGTACATGGAAACTCTACAAACTTATATTTTGCCATGATATTATTTTCCTGTGTCCCAGATGTTCAATGCCATGAGGTTTTATTGAACATTTAAAAGTCATATTTTGTATAAAATGTTAGTATTTCGAAGAATATCAAGAAGTTTCATATCTCTGTCTATCTGAGGACATTTCACTAAGCAAAGAGCCTAAAGATGTTTCTCTAAAAGTTCGGCAGTGTGGAACTTCTCTCAGAATATTTCTTCATGGGGATTTCCTTGGATTGGCTTTACTAGTGTGTCATTTAGCAGTCATCAATTCACTTACTTATTTTGTACTTCTCCTTGGCCATCCTTTGCCAGAACAATTAGATTCCACAACAGGAAATAAATTTAGTCCTAAACATTTTTAAATTATTTCCTTTACTCTTGGATATGTGTTTAAAATTTATTCTAATTAAGTCTATATA
>NW_016806911.1:884272-887650 GCF_001698545.2 Rhinopithecus bieti | reverse complement strand
TTTTTTTTTTTTTTTTTTTTTCCACATTGGAGTTTTGTATAGCAGGTAGCTGGAGCATTCTTCTCCCATCAATCAGAAATTCATAAAATAAGTTTACGTATGTGTTTCTTGCAACTGAGACGATAGATTTTTGGTTAATAAGGAAAAATGTGTTATATTTTTTTTAAAAAAAAGCTTTTTATATATGTTAAAGATAATAAGTCTCTAACTTTGTGAAAAAGTATTTTTGATACTATTCCATTGATCAAACTTAGATACCATTGATCTTTCACATTCTTTAATGAGTTAAGTTAAAGAACCATAAATAAATTCAGGGTCATGGTTAAATTTGATAAATGCTATATTTTTAAAATTTCTATTAAAACATGTTATAATTTTGCTTTTCTTCAGTTTTCTATAATGTTTAATTCTCCATTTCTTTTTTTCTGATTTTACCAATGTAGAAAAATTGTAGTCAATAGAGTAAGTTCCAAATTCCAAGTTAATGTGCCTTTAGCATGTATTTTCTAGGCTTAAAATTGTAGTTTTACTCTCATATTTAACTAGAGATAAGTGAACTGACTATTCTCATCTCTGGTGGTAGTTACTATAGTTACATTTGCACTTTGCAAAAGTACTCAAGAAAGATACATCTTTGCCCCAAGATGTGTCTTTCTTTAATTTCTAATAGACAGAAGTTTTCCCCACTTAGGTGGAACAGGACTCATGAGATGTCACCAGTAAGCTGTGACACTGTTGTGGCACTTAGTGGAGATACATGCAGAATGTCAATATAATCATCATTTGAATGCAGATGTCATCAGTTTATATTCAATGCCTTCTTCATTCTATTTATTTTGTACACATATAACAATTTTTTGCCAAACTGCAATTCCCAGACATTGGAAACTAGCAGACTTTAATAACTATAAAAATTAGACCAATATACACATATTGTTAATGACATTCAGAATATAAAGCAATGCTATTTAGTTTGCTAGACACAAGAAAGTCAATAATTTCAGAATAAAGGACTGTTTTTCAAACTTAATCTAACTTTATAAACAGTTGATTATGTTGTTCTTATTTATCAGGTTTCACTATTTACAATTATGGATTCTGTCACAGACAGCATCTAGATTGAAAACAGCCTTCTATGGATTGTTGATTTAGGGTCATGGTCTCTGAAGTCACATGTAAGTCAATCAAACGGTGTGTAAGAGAATGCATCAGTGCATCAGAAAAAAATATTACAACTGAATTTGTAATTAGTTTTAAAATCTCACCCTTTAAAAAGGTGAATGTTTTGATTCAAACATTGTATATTGTGTATGATATAAAATACGTTAGTATGGTAGTGTGTAACTATAACTTATGAACACATAAATAGAAATGTTGATAGGAAATTCAAGAACATTAAATAATTCATTGTAAGGAGACATACAGGGAAGAAGGAAGAAGCCTTGCAAGGTTCTCTTTACCTCTATTTAGTTTCATACCAGGACAGCTCTAGTTTTGTGTGTTTTACATAATGTGCTTTAATATTATAATTTGTCTATCAGAAAAATAATTTCCACCAATAATTGTATTTTATTTATTTATTTAGGGACAGATACTCGCTCTGTTGCCCAGACTGGAGTGCAATGGCCCAGTCTCGACTCACTGCAACTTCTGCCTCCCAGGTTCAAGATATTCTCATCCCCAGCCTCCCAAGTAGCTGGGATTACAGGTGTGGGTCACCACACTCAGCTAATTTTTGTATTTTTAGTAGAGATGGGGTTTTACCATGTTGGTCAGGCTGGTATCGAACTCCTGGCCTCAAGTGATCTGCCCATCTCAGCCTCCCAAAGTGCTGGGATTACAGGTGTGAGCCACCACACCCAGCCTTTATTTATTTTTTTAATTGACACATTATAATTGTACATATTTAAGGTGTATAATTTAATGTTTTAATATGTATATATGCTGTTTATTTATCAAATCAGGGATATTTAACATATCTATCATCTCATGCATTTATCATTTCTTTGTATTGAAAACACTCAAAAGCCTCTCTTCTAGCTATTTTGTAGTATAAAATATATTACTGGCACTAATGATTTTTAAATATTCATTGAAAACCACTATTAAAGGGTAGGATGGCATTGTCATTTTGAGCCAGTAGAAACCATGTTAGTTACATATGTATATATATCTGAATGCAACTGCAATTATTGTTTTATTTTTTTCCTCCCTAAAGCCTCCTTTAGTTTTTCTCATTGTTTTCTTTTTTTTTTCTCATTGTTTTCAAAGGCTGCATGATATTATTATGTGATTTCATTGTAAATAATTTTGAACAGTTTCAATTGGCAAAATACTCTCTTCTTCCAATTTTCAACATTTATTTATATTCCTTAACATTATTTTTAGAGAAAAAATAAATTTAGAGAAATCTGAAGAAGAAATGCATTCTGATTTTAGAGCTGGTAAAATAAGAACATTTTAAGGAAGAGACACTTGAGCAGAGAGCTGAGTAACCATTGGTAATGAAACAAGCAAAGACAAATAAGGGAAGACAATGCAAACTAAGTATGTGCTCTATGGGCTATAATATGTCAGAGGCCTGTAAGCTGTTACCCCAGGTGCTGGGTTTCATGTCATACAGCTCAATTATTGAAATTGGTTTTTAATCATCTATTTTTGGGACAGTTTTAGATTAACAGAATTATTTCAAAGATAACCCAGATATTCCTGTATGATCCACATTGGGTTTTCTCCATTATTAAAACTATATCAATTTCCCATTCCTACTATAACAAATGTCAGCATACTTAGAGGCTTACAGCAACACAAATTTCTTGTCTTAAAGCAGGTTAGAAGTAGTAAAATCCATCAAGGATAGGAAGAAACTGCATCAACTAACGAGCAAAATAACCAGTTAATATCATAATGGCAGGATCCAGTTCACACATAACAATATTAACCTTAAGTGTAAATGGACTAAATGCTCCAATTAAAAGACACAGACTGGCAAACAGGATAACGAGTCAAGACCCATCAGTCTGCTGTATTCAGGAGACCCATCTCACATGCAGAGACATACATAGGCTCAAAATAAAGAGATGGAGGAAGATCCACCAAGCAAATGGAGAACAAAAAAAAGCAGGGGTTGCAATCCTAGTCTCTGATAAAACAGACTTTAAACCGTCAAAGATCAAAAGAGACAAAGAAGGCCATTACATAATGGCAAAGGGATCAATTCAACAGGAAGAGCTAACTATCCTAAATATATATGCACCCAATACAGGAGCACCCAGATTCATAAAGCAAGTCCTTAGAGACTTACAAAGAGACTTAGACTCCCATACAATAATAATGGGAGACTTCAACACTCCACTGTCAACATTAGACAGATCAACA
>NW_016806911.1:866958-881451 GCF_001698545.2 Rhinopithecus bieti | reverse complement strand
AAAAAAAAAAAAAAAGAGAAAACAAACAAACAAACAACAACAAAAAAAACCATTAAAAAAGAAAAAAAAAAGAAGTAGTAAAATCAATTTGTCAGCTGGGTTGTGTTTCTTCTGGAGGCCCTAGGGCAGTAGTTCCCAACATTTTCAGCACCAGGATGGGTTTCGTGGAAGACAATTTTTTCCACAGAGGGATAGGGAGTGGAGTTGGGGAGGGTAATTTTGGGGATGAAACTTTTTCCACTTCAGACCAACAGGCATTAGTGAGGTTCTTATAAGGAGCACTTAACCTAGATTCCTCGCATGTTCAGTTCACAGCAGGGTTCGGGCTCCTACGAGAATCTAATGTCGCCACTGATCTGACAGGAGCCGGAGCTCAGGCAGTAATGCTGGGTCACTGCCACTCACCTCCTGCTGTGCGGCCAGGTTCCTAACAGGCCGTGGACTGGTACCAGTCCGCCACCCAGGGATTGGGAACCCCTGCTGTAGGAGACCCCTTCCTTGCCCTTTTCAGCTTCTAGAGGCTAGCTCTATTTCTTAGTTTATGCCTCTCTTCTTCCACTTCCAGGGCCAACAGAGTAGCACTTTCCAATCTCTCACACACATCTCAATTTCATCATCACATCTATAACTATGAGAATCCTGCCTCTCTCTTATAATGTCGCTTGTGATTAGGCACATCTGGGTAATCCAGAATAATCTCTCCATCTCAAGACCGTTAATTTATATCTGTAGGTTTCCTGTTTTCATGTAGTGTAACAGTTTCACAGATTTAGGGGATTAGGAGGTAGATATTTCTGGGGGATAGAAGGACATTATATCTTACACTGATAAGGTGTATTTGTCACCAATAGTAAACCAATATATTGATATACTATTATTTTTTAAAGTCTATTGTATCCAGATTTTTAGTCTTTCCCCAATATTCTTTTTGTTCCAGGAGCCCATCCATGATACCTCACTATTTTAAGTAGTCATGTCCCCTTAATTTCTTAATCATTGTGATATTTCTCAGACTTTGGTTGTTTTTTGATCAGCTTAACTGCCTGGATAATTACTTGTTCAGATATTTTACAAAATATCCTTTAAATGGGAACTGCCTGATATTTTTCTCGTGATTATACAGGAGCTATGGGTTTTTTGGGAGGAAAATCACAGTGGTAAAGTTGGTATCACATCATACCAAGGGCATACACTGTCAATATATAACTTATCATTGTAATTGTTCACCTCGATTGCCTGGCTTGAATTATTTGTCACTTTTCTCCATTTCAAATTTACTCTTCCTTAAGAGTAAATTTACTCTTTTTTATTCAATTTACACATAGTACTCTTTAGAATAAACTATGTGAAGAAAATCTTTAAGGAGCGGGGGTGATGCTCCACATCCTTAAGGGTTCATTTACTGCATAAATTATTTGAAATTCTTCTGCAAGTGAGATTTATCTATTCTCCATTTGTTTATGAGTTTGATCATTTACATTATGAATATTTATTTTATATTTTGGATTATAATCATACACAATTTACTTATTTTATTGCTGAAATTGTTCCAATGTTGCCGTTTGGAACTCTTTCCTTTGCTCCTATGTCCCTTTCATAGTCCCTAACAGTGTGTGTGTGTGTTGTGTTTTGGTTTATTGAGCACTTTCATACTTTTTCACACTACAATACACAAGAGGCTCCAGGCACATTTTGTATATTTTATTTTTTATTTTTTTTGAGACGGAGTCTTGCTCTGTCGCCCAGGCTGGAGTGCAGTGGCGTGATCTCGGCTCACTGCAAGCTCCACCTCCCGGGTTCACGCCATTCTCCTGCCTCAGCCTCCCGAGTAGCTGGGACTACAGGCACCCGCCACCGCACCCAGATAATTTTTTGTATTTTTTTTAGTAAAGAGGGGGTTTCACCGTGTTAGCCAGGATGGTCTCGATCTGCTGACTTCATGATCCGCCAGCCTCGGCCACCCAAAGTGCTGGGATTACAGGCTTGCGCCAACACGCCCGGCCTGCATTTTGTATATTTTATGCTCCAGTCCTAGAGTGAGTCATTCATCCAAGCAGCCCTGGTTTATTGAAGAATGGTATTGGAAACCAAGATCTAGATGTAAAGCTTTCTCACTGGCACTGAAATGTCGTTGTTTCTAGGTTCTTACAGCTGACAAAGGAAGAAAACATATGAGTGTACACTAATTTATGTACATAAATATGTATAGATAATTCTATACAAAATCATCTGTATAGATATTAAGCTGAACATGAATTCATAGTGATGTCTCCAAATCTAATCCGTACTACATGGGTCGTTCTAGGTTCTGCCCCATATTTATCTGTAACTTCTCATTGCAATAATAAGAAACATGGAATCCCCCCACCACCATCTGATATTTATGTGCTTAATTCAATTCCTGTATCCATGTAGTGTGGTTTTGGAATTTTTAACCCATAACCCCATAGGACACAACTTTCCAACAAGATATAATGCTTATGCATAGTTATTTTTGCTTTAGTCTCAAAGACTTCACATTTTCAAAGTTACGTATTTCATCATCTTATTCTACCAGCCTTTTAATTGATGCTTTTTAATGCATTTCTGATAGATTTAAATTCCTTGGTAACATTTTCCCTTTTGTGCTAGCATCCTTCAATTTTCAATACTATTTTTAAAAATTTTATATACATTAGATTTGTTCTTTGCATAGTAAATTTCTGTGGGTTTTGGCAAACACTTGATTACAGAATCATACAAAATAAAATTACCACCCTAAAATGTCCCTATGCTTTACCTATTTAACCCTCCCTTATCAAACACAACAGATAACCAATAATCTGCTTATCAACTTTTTATTTCAGTATTTAATCATTTGATCAAACACAAAAGTCCTACTGATTGTATCCCAGGTGGTCTTCAAGAAGTTTTGCATTTTGTATTTAGATGTATAATCTAATTTGTATTGATTTTTTTGTAAGGTTAGTTTTGTGTCAAGGTTCATTGTTTTACTTATGGGACATCCAGGTGTCTCACCATGATTTTTTAAAAAGACTATTCTTTCTTCATTCAGATGCCTTTGCTCCTGATCAATTTACTACATTTTGACTCTATTTGGGTGGGTTTTCTCTGGGCTATCTATTCTGTTCCATGATCTGTGTGTCTAATTCTTCACCAATACCACACGATTGTGATTATGGTAGCCTTATTATAAGTCTTGAAATAGTGTAATGTCAGTCATCCAACATTGTTTTACTTTTTGCTCAGTATCATGTTAGCTATTCTAGGTCTTTTGCATTTTATGTAAACTTTAGAATCAATGCTGATATCGACAAAAGAGCTTACTGCAGTTTTAACTGAGTTTGCATTAAATCTATGGATTAATTTTGAAAGAACTGTCACTTTAATGTTGGCTCTTTCAATTCATGAACACAGAACATCCATTTATTTAAATATTTTATTTTAAAATCAGTACTTTGTAATGTTTTGGATATAGATCATATACATGTTTGGTTAGAATTTACATCTAAGTATTTCTCTTTTTTTCTTATCTAATGTGAACGGTGCTGTGCTTTTAATTTTAAATTACAGTTATTCATTGCTGATACATAAGAAAGCAATAGACTTTTGTATGTTAATCTTGTATCCTGAAACCTTGGAATAATTTCTTATTGTTCAAAGAGTTGTCATTGCTAAATTTGCTGTTGATATTTTGGGATTTCCTACAGAAACAATCATGTTATCTGTGAATATATGCAGTTTTATTTCTTCCCATCCCATTTTTATATCGTTTATTTTCTCTTTTTGTCATACTGCACTGGCTAGACCTTCCAGTACAATGCTGAATAAGAACGGTAGAGAGGACGTCTGTGCCTTGTTCCAAAGGTTAGAGAGGAAGCATTCAAGTTCTCATCATTAAGAATGAAGTTAGGTGATTTTTGTTTGGTTGGTTTGGGATTTTTTTTAATTTTAAAATTAAATTATGAATGTCACCCTCTGTTTTAGTGTTCTGAGTATTTTTTCTTTTAATCATAAATAAGAATTAGTTTCTGTGTCAAATGCTGTTTCTGTATTTTGATGCTATTTCTGTATCAAATGACATGATTATGTAATGTTTGTTCCTTAGACTGTTGATGTGATGGTCTTCATTGGTTAATTTGCTATGTCTTAGGCTATGAAAGTTGCTGAAAGATGCTGTCCCTAGATTTTACCTCATGCAACTCAATTATATTACTTTATAAAGAGATTCAAGAGAGGTTGACACACACAGAGACTAATTTCCATTTGTTAAAGTGAAATGGCAGGATTTTTAAAAATTTTATTAATGTCAGAGATGGAATGTCAAGATTTCTTCTATGTCATATTATGTCATGTGTTCTGTTCTCAGAAATATGATGAGTATGGAGAAATTTGGATGTTCACCTCAGGAAAACCAAATTCTAAAACTTGCTGCAAAAACATATTTTGCTTAGCATGTTTCTTCTTCCAAAGTATTACAGAACGAGAGATCTACCACCAGAAGTGAGAGGGGTCACATACAGCCTAAATAAATCAAACAAACACATCAGAACCAGCAGGTATGGTGACAATAGGCAACCAAAAGTCTTAACTTACTCCAAGGAGGATGATTTTGGCTTGAGAAGTTAGGCAACAGTAGGCTAGTCCCAAAGAAACTCCATGTTGGACTCTCTTGAATACAGATATTCATGCTTTCCTTTTCATTCCCTTCCACTCTGGACCTCCTAACTCTAAGTTGTCTGTGTCTCATCCTAATTAAATTTCCTTACTATTAGCACCAGCCTCACATTTTACAGAATGTACCATTATGAGCATTTAAGTTATTATAAACCCCTCCTTTTTTATTCATTTTCAGTCAGCTTCCAAGGTGTCACATAATTATTTTCTCCTCCTACTTTACCAGTCTCTCATTTTTAGGGATGTTTGCTGAATTCCTTTTCTGTTTCCAAAATTTTAATGTTGTAGATACTAGAGATCTGTCTTTGACCTTCTTCTCTTTCCTGCTCACATTCACTGTACCATCATTTTATTAAGTTAGATGTCTTTATAGTCAAATGTGTGCCTAGAATTTCAAAACTTTATCTTCAGGCTGGTCACTCTCCTTAAGTCCAGAGGCATGTATTCAACTTGCTACATTTCCACTAAGCTACCTAATAGATATCCCAAATACGCACAGATACACCCCCACACATACTCACACACACAAAGCATAATCTTCTCTACTTAAGCAGATGACAACTTCTTTCCTTTAATGGTTCAAACTAAAGCTTTCAGACATTTTGATTCTTTTCTATCATATTAAATCGAATCTGTCAAGAATTTCTCTTAACTTTACTAAAAAATGCATTATAATTCAACCATTATCTACACAGTACAATTCTGATCCAAGCCATCTTTGTTTCTACTATTGATTGATCTAACAGCCTCTAAGTTCATCTCCTTGCCCCTACCAGTCTATTATCAAAACAGAAGTCAGAGTTATCCATTATGACACAGAGGTCAGACCATGCCACTTTCTTATTCAAGTCATTCAATGCTCTCTCTTTTTATTTATTCAGAATTAAATGGAAAGTCCTTAAAATA
Source organism: Rhinopithecus bieti (assembly GCF_001698545.2). NCBI lineage: Eukaryota > Metazoa > Chordata > Mammalia > Primates > Cercopithecidae > Rhinopithecus > Rhinopithecus bieti. Next base: position 875,868 of record NW_016806911.1, on the reverse strand, counting down.
GCCTGTAATGGTCAAAATTATTTGACCCCTGTTAACTCTGTGGCCTCATTTCCTTCTATCTTGCTTATATAGCTCCTATCCTAGTGACCTCTCTGTTTTTCCTCAAATACACAAGTCCCATCCCATTTCAAGCATTTTGCACTGGGATGTTCCCTCTCTCTGTATTGCTTTCCCAATATGTTCATGTACATCACCTGATTAGTAAGACCTGAGCCAACAGCCTTCTGTAAAATTGCAACCCACTTATCACTCTCATACTCTTGATTCCCTTCACCCAACTCTATTTTTTCCATAACAAGTACCATATTCTAACCATTACATGTAGTTGTTTCACATTTGTATTGTTTAATTGATATTATTCCCTCATCGCAGTCATTTTAATATAAGCTAGGCATTAGCAAGCATTATGGTTTGTTTTATTTACCATTTTTTCCAGACACTGTAAGCTCTGCCTGGCACATAGTAGAAACTCAATATGTAATTTGTGAATCAATGAATAAGTCATTCCATTTAACAAAAAATATAATGGCTGGCATAAAACAAAGCACAATTTTCTATATTTCTTCAAGTAACAAAAGTGGTTGCCAACTAGATGATTCCCAATTTGGTATTCCAGAAGCAAGAATGAAGCCCATAAAAAAAATCCTATCTACAAAAGAAGAAAATCCCTGATATATTTTTTGTTTTTTAAAAAAGAATCTTTACCAGTGAAATATTTGTGATCATATCCAAATATTTCATAAAACCACACAAGAAAGTGATAGCCCACTATTGCCTAAGCCAAAATTTAACCTTCATACACATAAAAAATTCACAAAGACATGCAAGCATTAGATTCAGTTACATCAACAGAGGACAAAAACACAAGATGACAAATTCTTCTCCTTAAGAACTGAATACACAAAAGTATTTCAACAGAAAAAAATCTCATAAAGGCAGGATTTCAAGTGAGTGTAAAAAAGTTAATGATTCTTTTGAGATTTTAATTCCAGACACTCATGATGTACATGTCCTCTAAATTCTACAGCTTTAGTAATGGTGATCAAATTCTTTATATGGGTAGGTTACATTTTTTTTTAAGGGCATCTGGAAGAAAAGAGAGAAAATAATATTTCAGAGATTTCTGAGGCAAAAAAAAAATAGACTTTTAATGCATCACTTCTATCTAGCAAAACCAGATAGAAAGAGAAAGTACATGTCTGTAGACATTTTCACATATGTACAAATGTATATACACTCACAAGCATAAGTTTCTTATAATGAAAGGGTTCTTGTGATTGTTGTCATACATACCTTCTACAGAATTCTGTAAGCTATCAAGATAGTGTATGTATCTGGAATTGTAATGCCCAGACCTGCGATGACCCGAAAGCAACCACCAGAGTCCAGAGACAAAGCCAAGCGGCAGGGATGGCTTTATTTCGAGTTTGAACTCGGTTCCCTCCAGCTAGGTATCAGATCCTAGGGAGAGACCCCGAGCTCGGTGTTCAGTCGTCTTTTATACTCAGACACAAACAAGTTACAGCAAGTTACAGAGTCACTGGGGATTTTACAGTTGTAGGTTTACAATTGGCTGACATTTAAAGTTAAACATTAGTCAGTTGTTCATTGGTTCCCGCCCTTTGACCAAACCACAAACGGCCGCTTGCCCTGCTAGGGGCTTTCCAGATAACCTCGTTGTTTTAGCATTAAGGGGAGTTTCCTGACTTTTCTGACTTCTGATATTCAGTATTTTTCCACTCCTCAGAATAAGATCTCTTCTCCTTAAACAGGAAGTCAGAGTGAGCTTCCACCCTGGGTGTAAGACCATTCCTTGCTCACTATCTACCCAAGTATTACAGTAAAGAGATATCTATTCCTCTCTTTTATCTTGATACAAACACTGCCTTAAACTCATCAGGATTAATCTCTCTATATATCTATATCTATATATCTATTTTATCTATATATCTATATATATCTATAGATAGATAGATGTATCTCATTAATTTAGTCCCAATAAGATGCTGATATTCCTAGTAACGTCTTGTATTCTTCACATGAATCATCATGTACCTTTATGTATCTACTATTCTGTCTCCTTTTCAATGCTTCCTCAAATTCTAAACTCGTTTCTATATACCATTTGAAATGTATGCTCCATTAACAGTTAATTATCTCATACTTTCATCATGTGCTCAAAATATTTCTTTCATCTTTATGTTTGAATGTAAATCTGAACCTCTTCTAAGGACCCTAGTTAACACTATTTACTATAGATCTCATTCCATGGGACCTGGAGGTGGTGTCAGTGACATTCTTTTTCTTCATTACCATTTTCAAATTATTCTCCCTTCCTACATTAAAAAAAAGAGAGAGAGAAGGAGAAGAATCAGAATTATATCTAATTTCATGATTATATCACACTGTATTCTTTATTTTGACGCTATGTAGTATCCTCAAATTAAAATTTGACTTAATGTGATTGCATCTGTTTTTTATCCTTTAGGGATTACAAAAAAACAAGATATATTATTTGTGAACATTATTTGTATATTCTACTAACCTTTTCTCATTGAATAATATAACTTTGGTAAACGTTTCGTATGCCATAAATTTTCTAAATTAGTTGGCATATTATACTATATATATGGAATTACATTGATCTATTTATCAATTTACAGGTAATTTTATTTCATTTTATTGGTAAAATAATACTCTACTTTTAAAATTAAACATATTATAAATTATGTTTTTTATTTCAAAGGACTTGATAAATATTTATGAAATTCCATTCTACAACTTGCCCTTTTAATTTCCACAGCCTATTTCTAAAAAAAAAAGGAAAATGATACTTTAGATTACAAATAAAATCTCAATGAATTTTTAAAAGAAGATATTTCAAAGGCTGCCTTTTGTGATCATCATGCATTCAATCTAAAATATGGTTTACAAAGGTATAAAGGCGAAAAATAGCCACAAGAAAAAATATATTCCATTAAATAATTTTAGGGTCTAAATGTTAATTAAAAAAATACAATTACATAAGCTTTAGAAAACAATGAAAATGAGAAACATTGTATATGACCACCTATAATACTAATCAAAAGTCAAGTAAGAAAGAACATTATAAAGGAGGCATTCTGCTCAAAAAGTTAAAAAGAAAGCATAAGACAAACATGGAAAGCAGGAATGTCCCAGGGGCAGAAAGATTCAGGCTTTAGATATACTTGAGTTCTGCACTTCTCAATATATAATTAAAACAAAGTAAAAAAAATTGGATGATTACGCTGAAAATCATTTGGCCTATTTCAGAGGCTTTCATAAATATTATGCTTTTGATCACTTCTGCCAAATGGCCCATAAGAGGCTGCCTTCTATAGTACATGACAATTCTAAACTGTAAAACATTAAATGTTACAGAAAACATGCTGTGGAAGTTCACTTTGTCAAAATATCCTAGTTCTATATAGTAAGACTTTGGAATAACTTGTAAATGAATAAACAAGCATCATAGGTAAGCCAAATTGAACATTAAAGGAAACATTTTGAGCACCTTGTAAACTATAATCATCCAATCCCTCTTGGACTCCTGCCTCTGTTTTGGCAATTTGGAAGCAAGATGAAAGTAGATAAAGTGTTTACTACAAGAGAGGGTGCCTCTGCGATATACAAAGGGAATTGTAAACTTAGCCCTGTGATCCTGCCATTAGTCTTTTTAATGATTCTGAGCCACAACCTCCCTGAGATAACATCTTTTTCTCTCTATGCTTGAGCTTTGAGAAGCCTAGAAGAATCTTGATTTTTTTTTAGCCTGTTATTAAACTTAAGCCTAGAAATAAGGGAAAGCTAAAGGAAAAGGATTAGAGAGGTTTATTCAGCACTGTCAGAGAAAGAAAATCCCTGCCTTACTGCCAGATATATTAAACTCCTGATCTTGCAATTGCATAAAATTATCACTGGCATTATATCTATGTCAATTAAACCTGGTGCTGCAGAAAATGATTTAACCAGTTTGCTCTTTCAATGTCATTCAAGAACTCTAATTAGTGTGAGAGATGTGTTTCTCTTTTAAGTAGTGCTGTAGTCATCTAGGTGTTATTCAAAGGCACCATTAAAACTCATTAATATGAGAGTATCTCAGAGGGGTTTATGGGCTTTCAGGAGAGTACTGTTCAGACAAGTTTGTCCATAAAAAGTATTTTGGATTAAAAATGTTAAGGTGTAGTGTTTTCTATCATGAGAAAATATTTCTTTCAGTGTTATAAGCAGACTGATAATGTTTCTGCTTATTTTTTGAAGATCCTCCATTTTTATAACACCTAGATTTTTGTTCCTTATTTTATTCATAACCTTCACAAATAGATATAATTTTATTTAAAACTCAATATTTGTAAGCAAAGAGAAAAGCAATGCATGAAAGTTTAACTTTTCTAAGTTTACATAATAAAACTTTTTTTTACTCTCTGGCTACCCTCCTCTATTTTATTGTTGATCTTAACTATGAATAAACTCGTTTGGCCATAATAAAATATTTGAATATCCAGCAGCAATTGAAAATTGTAGCTTGGAAAATATTGCTTCCAGACTCACACTTTTTCCTATCTTTCCTTCCTGATTAGTGCAAAAGCTCATTGACCCACCATTTCATTGAAAACCAATTAATTTTGGGATAGTTTGCAGTATTTTATGGTGGAAGCATGCCTGATCAAACAGATTACTATAACCTAAGAGTAGATAGCTCTTCTTATGTATTTTCAAACCCTACCCAATTCAGTACTGAACATATAGTTAGAAATTCTTTAGGGTTTGTTAATTAACACTTTATTTTCTAAGTAGAGAAGTTCAAAATTAATAATAAAATATCTTTATTGATATATTTTCACCAAAATAAATTATATGTGAAGTATTTTAATGTTGTTATAGAACCAGAATTTAACAAGTGAATTCTATATGTCAGATAAAGGGCTAAGAAATAGGAATATAAAGAGAATTATAATGTAAACCCAGATCTCAAAAGGCTCAGAATCTGATATGGGGGACAAATAAGTAAACCAATAATTATAAAATGCAGCAATGGGTTTCATAATTGAGAAATACATGAGATAAAATAAATATTTAGATAAGTGATTCTTAGTAAAGGAAATGCAAGTTTTGGGGCAAAGTTTCAAGGTTGGGGAAAATTAGGCAGAGTATATTTTCTATAATAGAGAGTACAATGCTAAATCTTGAAGAATATGTACAATGTGACCAAAATGAAAATTTGGGGAGGGATATTTTTAGCAATGACAACAAAATCTGCTAAATCAGATAAGGGTAGGGGACATAAAGAAGCTTAAGGCAATTTCATATTATTAACAGAATATATGAAATAAAATTGAGAAATGAGACTGAAAACACAGTAAGCAAATGATTAATAACTAAAAGAATATGAAAGAATGCTATGGTTTGAAGGTGTTCCCTTAAGTTCATATGTTGGGTACTTAATCCTCAGGATAACAGTATTTAAAGGTGGGACTTTTTCAGGTAATTAGATCATGAGAGGCCTGCCCTCATGAATGGACTAATGCTTTTATCATAGAAGAGATTTAGTTATCATAGATGTGGATTCCTGACGAAAAGGATAAGTTTGGCCCCTTCCTCTCTCACTCTCACACACTCTTGCTCTGCCACCTTCACCATGGGATAATGCAGCAGGAAAGCCCTCAGCAAACACTGGTGCTACTTTCTTGGACTTCCTAGCCTCCAGAACTGCAAGCCAACCAAACTTCTGTTGTTTAAAAATTACCCAGTCTGTGACCTTTCATTACAGCAACAAAAAACAAATTAAGACAAAGAGTTCTTAATGGTAATAAAAGAGATACAGAGGAATAACACGTAGTGAAAATAAATCAAAAACATAAAATATCAGTTTTAAGTTACAATATCCTGGTTTTAAGTTATAACACAATAGTATTATCCTTAAATGAAAATAATATAGAAATACCAATTAAAGTCAGAAGTTGGTGGAGTGGAGGGAAAATCACAAACCAACTCTATGTTGTTTTACAAATAATTGATTTCAAATGTTACAGCATAGGTAATTTAAAGTAAAAGTGTTACAGGAAAGGCGTTTTGATCCGGACCCCAAAAGAGGGTTCTTGGAATTCAAGCAAGAAAGAATTCAGTTAAAAGTAAAAGCAAGTTTATTGAGAAAGCACAATGGTGAAAAGACTCCATAGACAGAGTTGGAGGTTCCTGAAAGCAAGAGGAGGAACGCACCCACTCTATGTACAATGCTTGTATATATGGACAGATGTGTTCTGCTACAAGGGTTTGGGATAAGTGATTAATTTTGTTAATTAGCTTATTGTGCAAGAATTGATATTATAATCTTTAAGGCAAAATTAGGAATGCCTTTGTTCTCCAGATATTGGGGTATCTAAGCACTCCCAAGTCTGGGTCTGCTTAGTAAACATTGTTAATTCATTCCCTTAACCATAAACTTCTAGGGGCTAGGAATGCCTAGGTGTCTGGGAATGTAGCCCAGCAAGTCTCAGCCTCATTTTCCTAGCCCTCACTTAAAATGGAGTCACTCTGGTCAAAATGCATCTGACAAAAGCAGTGCAAAGGAAATAATAAAGATAAGATTAAAAATCAAGGAAATGAAAACAATAAACCAATTAAGGAAATCAATTACACAAAGCCTGTTCCTCCAAATGTTAATACAATTGGTAAGTCTTTAGTAAGGCTGACAAACATCAAAAGCAAAGCAAAGAGACGCAAATCACCAGTATCAGGAATAAGCAGGGTTGTCACTGAAAAATCCTGCTGCTATTATAAGGATAATCACAGTATATTACAAACAACTTTATGTTCCAAAATTTAACAATTTAGGAAACAAATGGGTCAATTCCTCAAAAAATGCAAGCTATTAAAATTCAACCAAGATGAAATAAATAATCTGAACAGTATTAAACTGTTAAAGAAATTTAATTCATAATTTAAAAGTTCATAGAATGACCATCTACAGGCCCATATGATCTCATTGGAGAATTCCATTAAATAAAGAGGAATTAGCACCAATTTGACACAATCTCTTTTCTGAAAAAGAAGAGGAGATAATATTTCTCAACTCGTTTTATAAGGATAATATTACCCTGATTCCAAAACCAAGAGCAAGAAACAAAAATAAATACTAAAAAAAGATGAATATGTCTCATAATCTTTGACACAAAATCCTCTACCAAATATTAGCAAATTGTATTGAACAATGTTTTAAAAAATGATACACTGGATTGAGTGGGATTTATTAGAAGTTTGCAAAGCTGGTTCTATATTTAAAAAAAAACAAAAATGCAATCCAACATACCAACAGGCTAAGAAGGCAAATCACATGATTATATCACTTGATGCAGAAAAATCATTTGAGAAAAGCTAGCATCTATTTATAATAATAATAAACAACTCAGCAAATTTTCAGTAGAAAAAAAATCTCAACTTGATAAAGATATATAAACAAACCTAGAGGTAAGATCATACTTAATGTTGAAATATTTAGTGTTTCCACTTTAAGTGAAGAACATGGCAAAAAAAGACAATTCTCCTCACTCTTATTCAACATAAAACCACAGTGAATCAAGTAAAAAAGAAGTAAAAGGCATAAATTGGAAAGGAAGGAGAAAAGCACAAATTGGAAAAAGTAATATCATACTTAATGTTGAAATATTTAGTGTTTCCACTCTAAAGTGAAGAAATGGCAAAAAAAAAAAGGCAATTCTCATCACTCTTATTCAACATAAAACTACAGTGAATCAAGTAAAAAAGAAATAACGGGCACAAATTGGAAAAGAAGGGCAAACTGTCTCTATTTGCTGATGATACAATTATCTATGTAGAAAATTTCAAGTAATTTGCAAAGTAGAAACATTTCGTAGAAGTAATATGAGAGTTAAGCAAGGTTGTAGCATGTGAAAGTAGCACATGCATAGACACACAGACAAACGAATCACATTTCTAAATAGTAACAGTGAACATATCAAAACCAAAATTAAAATCATAATACCATTTATAATTTTTCCAAAAAAATTATAAAATACTTAGGTACAAACTTAACAAAACATGTACAGTATCTGTACACTAAAATTACAAACTGCTGATAAAAGAAATGAAGGAAGTACCAAATAAATGTAAACGTATACCATGCTCACAGGAAGAGCCAGCATAGTAAAGCTGAATTTCTCTTCAAATTGATTCACAGGTTCAGTGATATTCCTATGAAAATCCCACCAAGTTTTGTTGTTGTTTTGTTTCATATTTTTACACTTTGACAAGCTTATTCTAAAATATTTATGTAAAGTCACAAGCCCTAGAATATCTAAGACAATTTTGAAAAATCATAATAATTTGAGATGAGTCAATTCAACATTGTCTTACCATATAGCTATATAATCATGAGAGTATAGTGTTGGTGGAAGAATAGGTCATAAATCAATAGAACAGAACAGAGAAACTAACATTGGACTCCCACAAAGGCACAAAAGCTATTCAATGCAGAAAGCATAGCCTTCTGTTTGTTTGTTTGTTTTTGAAGATAGGATCTTACTCCCTCATTCAGGCTGGGGTGCAGTGGCACAATCATGGCTCACTGCAGCCTTAAACTCCTGGACTAAGAGATCTTCTCATTGCAGTTCCCTAAATAGCTGGGATTATAGGCGCATGCCACCACACCTGATTAATTTTTTTCAAAACATTATTGTAGAGAGGAGGGTCTCACTGTGTTGGCAAGGTTGGTCTTGAAATCTTGGCCTCAAGCAATCCTTCCACTTTGGCTTCCAAAAGTTCTGGGATTACAGGCGTAAACCACCACATCCATCCAGAATAGCTTTTCAAACAAATGGTATTGCTGCAACAAGATATCCATATGCCCCCCCAAAAAAAAAAAAAAAAAAA